>NW_017672585.1:0-8785 GCF_001879085.1 Nicotiana attenuata
TGAGTTCTGTGGCATTCTTAGGCCATGTGATTTCTAGCGAGGGTATTCGGGTGGATCCGAGGAAGGTAGAGGCCGTGCAGAGTTGGCCCAGGCCGTCCTCAGCTACAAAGATTCGCAGTTTCCTTGGCTTGGCAGGTTACTACCGTCGTTTTGTGGAGGGATTTTCATCGATTGCTGCCCCTATGACTAGATTGACCCAGAAGGGTGCCCCATTTCAGTGGACAGAGGAGTGCGAGGCGAGCTTTCAAAGGCTCAAGACAGCTTTGACTACAACCCCTATCTTGATGTTGCCTACCGGTTCGGGGTCTTATACAGTTTATTGTGATGCCTTACGGGTTGGACTTGGAGCGGTGTTGATGCAGGACGGTAGGGTGATTGCCTACGCGTCCAGACAGTTGAAGGTGCATGAAAAGAACTACCCTGTCCACGACCTTGAGTTAGCTGCTATTGTTCACGCTTTGAAGATGTGGCGCCATTATTTGTACGGGGTGCCTTGTGAGATCTATACTGACCATCGGAGTTTGCAGCACTTGCTTAAGCAGAAGGACCTGAATATGCGTCAGAGGAGATGGTTAGAGTTGTTAAAGGATTATGATATTACTATTCTTTATCACCCGGGCAAGGCCACTGTGGTAGTGGATGCCTTGAGTCGCCAGGCGGAGAGTTTGGGAAGCTTGGCATATTTACCAGCTTCAGAGAGGCCTATGGCGATGGATGTTCAGGCCTTAGCCAGTCAGTTCGTGAGATTGGATCTTTCGGAGCCCAGTCGGGTTCTAGCCTGTGTGGTTTCCCGGTCTTCCCTATTTGACCGTATCAGGGAGCGGCAGTATGATGACCCTCATTTGCTTGTCCTTCAGGACAAGGTTCAGCGTGCTGATGCCAGAGATGTGACCATTGGAGATGACGGAGTATTGAGGATGCAGGGCCGGATTTGTGTGCCCAATGTTGATGGCCTTCGAGAGTTGATTCTAGCAGAGGCCCATAGCTCGCGGTATTCCATCCATCCGGGTGCCGCGAAGATGTATCAGGACCTGAGGCAGCACTACTGGTGGAGGCGGATGAAGAAAGATATAGTTGGCTATGTGTCTAGATGCCTCAACTGCCAGCAGGTGAAGTATGAGCACTAGCGCCCGGGTGGGTTGCTCCAGCAGATAGAGATTCCAGAGTGGAAATAGGAGTGCATCACCATGGATTTTGTATCTGGACTTCCACGGACCTTGAGGAAGTTTGATTCCATTTGGGTTATTGTGGACCGGCTGACCAAGTCTGCTCATTTCATTCCTGTGTGTGTCACTTATTCATCGGAGCGGTTGGCGGAGATTTATATCCGGGAGATCGTCCGTTTGCATGGTATTCCAGTTTCTATCATTTCAGACAGAGGTACTCAGTTTACATCGCGGTTCTGGAGAGCTGTGCAGCAGGAGTTAGGCACTCGGGTGGAGTTGAGCACATCATTTCACCCCCAGACGGACGTACAGTCCGAGCGCACTATTCAGATTCTTGAGGACATGCTCCGTGCATGCATGATTGAGTTTGGAGGGTCTTGGGATCATTTCTTGCCATTGGAGGAGTTTGCTTATAACAACAGTTATCAGTCCAGCATTCAGATGCCGACGTATGAGGCTTTATATGGTAGGAGGTGTAGATCTCCGGTGGGTTGGTTTGAGCCGGGTGAGGCCAGGCTATTGGGTACAGAGATGGTTCAGGATGCATTAGAGAAGGTCAAGGTGATTCAGGACAGACTCCGTACAGCCCAGTCTAGACAGAAGAGTTACGCGGACAGGAAGGTTCGTGATGTTTCATATATGGTTGGTGAGCGGGTTCTGCTTCGGGTCTCGCCTATGAAGGGCATCATGAGGTTTGGAAAGAAAGGGAAGCTGAGCCCGAGGTTTATTGGCCCTTTTGAGATCTTGAGGCAAGTTGGGGAAGTTGCTTATGAGCTCGCCTTACGTCCCAGCTTGGCCGGAGTTCATCCGGTATTTCATGTTTCGATGCTCCGGAGGTATCACGGTGATCCGTCGCACGTGTTGGATTTCAGTTCAATCCAGTTGGACAAGGATCTATCCTATGTTGAGCAGCCAGTGGCTATTTTGGACAGGCAATCAATAATTTGAGGTCAAAGAACATAGCTTCAGTAAAGGTTCAGTGGCGGGGTTAGCCGGCCGAGGAGGCGACTTGGGAGATCGAGCAGGATATCAGCAGCCAGTACCCTCATCTTTTCACTTCTTCAGGTATGTTCTCTATGCTCGTTCGAGGACGAACGAATGTTTAAGTGTAGGAGGATGTAACGACCCGGCCGGTCGTTTTTGGAATTTACGCCCCGATCCCCCATTAACTGCTTTCCCTAAGTTCATTTCTGCTATTTTAGTTTGCCGGGACGTTCGGTATTAGGATTCGGAGTGTTTTGGGACACTTAGTCCCTAAATGAGAGTTTAAGAGTTGAAAAATGGTCCGTTTTTGGAACAGTGTGAAGACGACCTCGGAATGGAAATTCGATAGTTCCGTTAGCTCCGTTAGATGATTTTGGGGTTGGGAGCGTGTTCGGAATGTTATTTGGAGGTCCGTAGCTCATTTAGGCTTGAAATACCGAAGTTTGGATTTTTGAAGTTTCCGGTCCGATAGTGAGTTTTTGATCCGAGGGTTGGATTTGAATTCTGGAAGTTGTTGTAGCTACGTGATGTCATTTGGGATGTGTGTGCAAAATTTCAGGTCATTCGGACGAGGTTTGGTTAGGTTTTTGATCGAAAGCGTATTTGGTTAGAATTTGAAGTTCTTAGGCTTGAATCCTTGATTTAATCGGGTTTCCGGTGTTGTTTGGGGGTGTTTTGAGGATTGGTGCAAGTTCGAATAAGGTATTAGGTGGTATTGGTTGAGGCCCCGGGGGCCTCGGGATGATTTCGGGTGGTTAACGGGGGAATTTTCTATGTTGTTGCAGCTGGTATGTTTTCCCTTCTGGTATTTTCGCTTCTGCGGTTTGGGAACCGCAGAAGCGGAGCCGCAGAAGCGGCTTCCTCATCGCAGAAGCGATTTTTGGCTTCCCCTCAGAGACCGCAGAAGCGGAACCGCTGGAGCGGTCATGTGTCCGCAAAAGCGGAATTTCCCCCTTTAATGAGAAACCGAGAAGCGGTTATTTTGCCGCTTAAGCGGGACCGCAGAAGCGGTCCCTTGTCTGTAGAAGCGGAAATGTCTGGGCAGAAATAGGAAATTTCGAGGGTTTAATTTCATAAGTTTGAAAATCAATTTTGAGCTCAGGCAAGGGCGATTCTGAGAGGATTTTGGAGAGGAGATTATTGGGTAACATTTCTATGATCCTTTCTAATTATATTCTATCATTTAGTAGTTAAATCCACCTTTTAAATTCGAATTAAGGATCAAAAATGGAAGAATTTGGGTGAAAGTTCATTGACTAAACTATTGGGTTTTGAGGGAGCATTCGACCTCCGATTTCCGAGATTTTTATATGGTTAGACTCGTGAGAGTACGAGGTTTCTGAAAATGTGAAAATTATTCGGTTCCGAGACGTTGGCCTCAGGGGCGTTTTGGTCATTTCACCTATTTTCGTGCCTTAGCTTTAATTTCTATAGTGGAATCAGTTGTTTGCAATATTATTTGCGATTTGTAATTTAATTGAATAGATTTGGGCCATTTGGAGTCGGATACTCGTGGCAAGGGCATCGTTCCCTAGTTGACTTCGCACCGGTTCAAGGTAAGTGGCTTGCCTAACCTTGTGTGGGGGACTTCGTCCCTTAGGATGTGATAATTGGTAATTGAATGCCTTGTACGTGAGGTGACGAGCGCATACTTGAGCAAATTGTTGAAACCCGGATTTCTACTTAAATACTTGATTTGGATTCTCTTTCATATTTGCCTTACTTTGCTTGCTTTTATAGCCTGTGCTAGCGTAGAAGAGCATGTTTAATTGATCCAAGCTGCCTATTTGTTTAAATTGTCTTAACTGTGATTACGTGGAGTATGTTAGGTCAGTATTATTTGATGCCTGTATTGTTGTACTTAAATTTCTGAATAATTCGTTGATGTTGGTTGCGCATTTATATTGGGACTACGGATGCGGATTCCTGGAGTTCCCCCTTGATTGTTTACTTTGGGACTACGGGTTTGATTCCCGGGAGATCCCCCTGTACTTTTATTTTGGGACTACGGGACGGTATCCTGGGAGATTCCCCTGCACTTTTATTTTGGGACTACGGGACGGTATCCCGGGAGATCCCCCTGCACACTGATGATTGGATTACGGGACGGTATCCCGGGAGATCTTTTGATATCGATATGAGATTTGGACTACGGGACGGTATCCCAGAAGTTCCATTGGACAGTTGAAAAAGGGCTACAGGACGGTATCCTGGGAGACCCCTGTCGGTATTCTTGTAATTTTGCTGTATTTACTCTGTGTTTCTGTTTTGTCTTGCAGTTCTATATTTCATTGATCTGTCTTATCACATCGCTGTGTTCATTAGTTTTCGTCAGACTTCGATACTGTTAATATCTTGCTATTTTATTGTTTCTGTCTTAGTAGGGCCCCGACCTTTTCCTCGTCACTACCCAACCGAGGTTAGGCTTGGCACTTATTGAGTACCGCTGTGGTGTACTCACGCCTCTTCTGCGCATGTTTTTCATGTGCAGATCCAGGTGCTTCTGAGCAGGCGTACCGCCAGTAGCTGTCAAGGAGCGTATTGGGGACTTGAGGTATACATCTGCTACGTCCGCAGATCCGCAAAGTCTCCTTCTCATTTTATCCATAGCTGTTAGATGTTATTTCAATCCCTCTTTGTATTAGACTATTCTGGTGACTAGAGCAGTGTAAGATTTCTTATAGCCTGTGTTGCCCGTGGGTTTCCGGGTCTTGGAGGTTATTTCAGTATTTTGTATTAAAGTGTATGTGCCAGGCGGCAACTGAATACATTACTCATGTTATTTAGCTTCGAATATAAATTTCGCAAATGTTGTTACTTCCGCAATGTGTTAGGCTTACCTAGTCGTGAAGACTAGGTGCCGTCATGACGTGTTCACAATTGGTGAACTAGGGTCGTGACAATAGTCCATGATTACTAGTGCCAGAGAATCACATCCCTCACGGTTTTCTAAAGATTCTAGGTTTAAAGAAAAATGATGAGTTGCGTTGTTTAAAGATCCTATTTGAATTTCTTTATGAGCGATAAGGGCATAGTATTTCATATCGCCTTCATCATGATGAACTCGCCATTACTTCTTTGGGTTGGACACACCGCCGAGTTTATGTGTTCATTGTTTGCTTCTCGGGGTTGTTGATATTTCCAACGAAAGGGGGAAAGATTCATACCCGTTTATCCATGGTCACTAGGACTTTGATGGAAGGCATCGAGGGACAACCTTACACCATCATCCCCATGATCTTAGCTGAAATATACCGCACTCTAGATCGGTGCAAGCAGGGATTCAGACACTTTGAAGGTTGTTATCTACTACTGCAAGTCTGGTCGTTGGAACACTTTCAGAGGGGAGAATATCGTCAAGAGCTTATGCGACAGTCGTTGAATGACTACATAGATTACCATCACCCAAAGAAATTGACATTTATCCCAGACAGGTTTGCACAGCCTAGAAATGTTGAAAGTTGGGTGTGTTTCTTCACTAATCTGACAGACGAGCAGGTAAATTAGATGTTCGAATGGTTTCGTAGCAGTGAGTTCATCATTAGGTCAAGAGAGACTACTCATCTGGTACTGATCGGGTTGATGGGCATCTATCCTTATGATCCTATGAGGGTAATGAGACAAGCGGGAAGAAAACAAGTCATACCTCAAGTTTGCAACATGGTCTAATGCAAAGCAGATTTTAAAGGGGACGTCATTCCATTCAAGTTCGAGGCACAAAATATGTGGAACCAGAAGATCATTGTGAAAAAAAAAACAAATGAGCCAGACAAGTATCATGTCGGTCATGTGTACTTCTACCCATCATGATTGGTAGACGATATAGCAGGAGACGTCAAGCCGAGAGTCAATCTGAGAAACAGGATCATAGATGATGCTGCAGAGGCAAGTATAGGAGTCTACGCAAAAGGGTTTTCGAGTTTGAGGCTAGACATCTGGAACAACACAAAGTGGATATGGAAGCGATAAACGAATGGAAGGAAATTTCCACCAAGTCAACAGAGAAATTGGAATATTTGGAACAAGGATTGATGGAGCTTGAGGGGAAGATGAGAAAAAGGCTTTTAGATTGTCAAAACACGAATGGTAGTGAAGGAGGGCATCTAGCAAAGGCTTACTTATTATTGGATATGCGCGATCTAGGGAACCTGATTGATTGAGTCAAGAGAGCCAAGCACGGAGAAGGTCCTTCTGGGATCAAGTATATTAGGAAATGATGTTCTTTACTATTTTCTAGCTTAGTTTTAGATTTTGATTGTAATAAGGCCAAATGCCATTTGTAATTTTATCATTATTGTTGATTTAGTAAGGGTTTGACTCATTTTCATATTAATGAAATGATGCAATTATTGGCATCAGTTTTCTCCAAGTCTATGTGTCCCATAAGCCTACCTAGGGCACAACGAGGTCCCCCAAATTAGGACACGAATTTATTACATGATTTTGCAAAACATGTTTAGTATAGCAAACATTCTTTCAATACCCCTTACTGACTTCGTTACCTTTTGCTTTTATATTTCTTTTGATTATTCCCATTCCCCAAGGTTGGTTCGTGCATACTGGCATCGTCAGCATATCACACCAGATCCAGAGGTTCTCCACCTCCTCATCCATCAAGTGATCCTAAAGGCAAAAGCAAAGGGAAAGGGAAAATGGATGATTTGAGCGGTATCAGAAAAGACAACGCTACTATGGCAGAAAACATCGAAACTTCAGATGGCTGAAGTACTCCAGCACAGAATGAACTCGTCTTACGTCTGGAACAGAAAATCCTGGAGGTACAAGGAGAACTTGAGCAGCTCCGAAACTTGGCAAACCTTTCTCTCACCCACAATGTCCCTGATATTAACCAACAAAATACAACTACCCAAAACCAAGCACCACCACAAAATACATAAAACAAAAATCAACCACCAAATCCTCCTGCACCACACCAGTACCCCGCACCTCCTCAGAACCTTAACCCCCCACCAGTACCTACTCCTCATCAACATCGCCATCATCCAACTCAATACATACAAACCACCACTTATCACACTCCCCAGAATGCACCACAACTGTAATGACCCGATCGGTCGTTTTTTGAATTTACGCCCCGATTCCCCATTTACTGCTTCCCCTAAGTTCATTTCTGCTATTTTGGTATGCCGGGACGTTCGGTGTTAAGTTTTGGAGAGTTTTGGGACACTTAGTCCCTAAATGAGAGCTTAAGTGTTGAAAAATGGTCCGTAATCAGAACAGTGTGAAGACGACCTCGGAATGGAAATCAGATGGTTACATTAGCTCCGTTAGGTGATTTCGGGGGTTGGGAGCGCGTTCGGAATGTATTTTGGAGGCTCGTAGCTCATTTAGGCTTGAAATGCCGAAGTTTGAATTTTTGAAGTTCCGGTCCGATAGTGAGTTTTTGATCCGAGGGTCGGATTGGAATTCCGGAAGTTGCAGTAGCTCCGTCATGTCATTTGGGATGTGTGTGCAAAATTTCAGGTCATTCGGACGTGTTTTGGTTAGGTTTTTGATCGAAAGCGTATTTGGAGGAAACTTGTAGTTCTTAGGCTTGAATCTTTGATTTAATCGGGTATCCGGTGTTGTTTTAGGTGTTTTAAGGATTGGTGCAAGTTTGAATAAGGTATTAGGTGGTATTGGTACTTTTGGTTGAGGTCCCGGGGGCCTCGGGATGATTTCGGGTGGTTAACGGAAGAATTTTTGAAGTGTTGCAGCGGCTATTTTTTCTCTCTTCTGGTATTTTCGCTTCTGCGGCTTGGGAACCGCAGAAGCGGAGCCGCATAAGCAGCCATCCTATCGCAGGAGCGGAATTTGGTCTCCCTTCAGTTTCCGCAGGTGCGGAAGTTTGACCGCAGAAGCGGTTACGCACCTGCGAGGTATAAGTCGCAGATGCGGCCCTGGGTCATTGGTGAGAAACCGCAGAAGCGGTAAGTATTTCGCAGAAGCGGCCACCGCAGGTGTGGTTTAAGACCGCAGAAGCGGAACCCCTGGATTTTAGTTAATAGCCGCAGAAGCGCCATTTGTTCCGCATAAGCGGGGCTGCAGATGCGGTCCCTTGTCCGCAGAAGCGGAAATCCCTGGGCAGAAATTGAAATTTCGAGGGTTTGAGTTCATAAGTTACAAAAATCAATTGAGCGCTCGGGTAAGGGCGATTTTGAGTGGGTTTTGAAGAGAAGACTATTGGGTAACGTTTTCTTAATCTCTTCTAGTTATATTTCATCATTATATAGTTAAATGTATCATTGGAATTCGAATTTAGGATCAAAATTGGATAATTTGGGGTAAAACTTCATTGGCTAAATTATGGAGTTTTGAGTGAGCATTTGACCTCCGATTTGGGAGATTTTTATATGGTTAGACTCGTGAGAGTACGAGGGTTCTGAAAATGTGAAAACTATTCGATTCCGGGGCATTGGCCTGGAGGGCATTTTGGTCATTTCACCTAATTTTACGCCGTAGCTTTGAATTTATTAGCAAAACCAGGTGTTTGCGATGTTATTTACAATGTATAATTGAATTGAATAGATTTGAGCCATTTGGAGTCGGATACTCGTGGCAAGAGCGTGATTTCTAGTTGACATTGAGCCGGTTCGAGGTAAGTGACTTGTCTAACTTTGTGTGGGGGACCTTTT
>NW_017672585.1:10198-16090 GCF_001879085.1 Nicotiana attenuata
CTGAGTGCCCGGCAACAGATCAATGCAAATCAATGTCTCTATCAGGCGGCATTGCCCGGAAGATCAGCTGGAAATACATCGGGATAAATCCCGTACCAACTGGAACAGAAATCAACAGAAGGGGTATCAACACTAACATCTCTCACATAAGCCAAATACGCGGCACACCCCTTCTCGACCATTCGCTGAGCTTTAAAGAAAAGAGATAACCTCTACTGGGAGTGTGATCTAAAGTACCACTCCACTCAACACGCGGGAATACCTGGCAATAGCCAACGTCACGGTCTTGCGTGACAATGAAGAATAGCAAAATAGGGCGACAACCAGTCCATGCCCAGAATAATGTCAAAATCCACCATACCGAGTAACAATTAAATCGCTCTGGTCTCACAACCACGAATAGTAACCAAACATGACCGATAAATGCGATCCACAACAAGAGATCTCCCACAGGAGTAAGAAACATAAACGGGGCACTCAAAGAATCCCGAGGCACACCCAAATGAGGAGCAAAGTAAGAAGACACATAAGAGTAAAGTAGCAGCCCGGATCGAATAGAACCGATGCTCTCTATGACAAACCAATATAATAACTGTTAATGACGGAGTCGGAGGCAACAGCCTCAGTAACGAGCAGGAAATACAATAATATCTGGCCGGCCCTCTCGCGAGGCGACTCTATCTCCCCGACCTCCACCCCTAGCTGGCTTGCAGGTGGGGTAGCAGCTGGAGCTGTGACCATGGCTTGAGAACCCTGAGGAGCACGCTGTGGCTGAGAAGTCTGGGGGGCACGCTCCTCCCAAGTCTGGGGCAATCCCCCCCAAGTGATTGTATCCCACACTCGTAACAACTCTGGGAGGAGACGCGGTGGCTGTGACTGGCTGAGACTAGGCCTGCTGGACTGACCTCTGGGAACACCCGCGCAGGAGGCGCGCTAGAAACTGGAGGTACATAGTAAGGCTCCTGAGGTGGAGCGGAGCTGGAGTACTGCCGGCTGCTGGAAGAGCTGAATTACAGGGCGACCCGAATAACCTCTGCATAACGACCTGTTGATGGGGTACGGCACCAGAGTAGTGACCCGACTCTCGAGACCTCTTGGCCTCCTCTCTCCTCGCTCCTGGCGAGCATACCCCTCATCCTCCTAGCAAATGCTCACTACCTTGCTGATAAGGAATGTCCATCTCCAACTCTCGAGCCATGCTAGATCTGATGGGTGGAATAAGACCCTCAATGAACCTGCGAACTCTCTCCCGAACTGTACAACCAAAAGCCGGTGCATGCCTGGCCAACCTGGTATAATGATGCATACTCTGAAACGGTCATAGCACTCTGGCGCAAACTGCGCGCCATGCATCCCTAAGACTCTAGGCGACAAACTCTCTCATGAACATATGCCGAGAATGGGTCCAAGTCAGTGTAGCAGCCTCGACTGGACTGTCTATCTCATAAGTCCGCCATCAATCATAGGCGGCTCCCGAAGCTGAAAAGCACGTGAACAGAAACATCGGAAGCCCCCCATTTCTATTCCTCCGTATTGTATGGCTCCTCCTGAGTTGAAGGAGTCGAAGGATCAGTTGCAGGAATTGCTTGGTAAGGGTTTTATTCGACCCAGTGTTTCACCGTGGGGTGCTCCTGTTTTGTTTGTGAAGAAAAAAGATGGTTCTATGCGCATGTGTATTGACTACCGCCAGTTGAACAAGGTTACAGTGAAGAACCGTTATCCTTTGCCTCGTATAGATGATCTGTTTGACCAGCTTCAGGGCGCACAGGTGTTTTCTAAGATTGACTTGCGCTCAGGTTACCATCAGTTGAAGATTCGGGAGCCAGATATCCCGAAGACTGCCTTCAGGACTCGATATAGCCATTACGAGTTCCTTGTCATGTCATTTGGGCTGACCAATGCCCCTGCAGCTTTCATGCATTTGATGCACAGTGTGTTCAGGCCATATCTTGACTCGTTCGTGATTGTTTTTATTGATGATATTCTGGTGTATTCCCGGAGTCGGGAAGATCATGAGCATCATCTGAGGACCGTACTACAGACCTTGAGAGAGAAAAAGTTATATGCAAAGTTCTCAAAATGTGAGTTTTGGCTGAGTTCTGTGGTATTCTTAGGCCATGTGATTTCTAGTGAGGGTATTCGGGTGGATCCGAGGAAGGTAGAAGCCGTGCAGAGTTGGCCCAGGACGTCCTCAGCTACAGAGATTCGCAGTTTCCTTAGCTTGGCGGGTTACTACCGTCGTTTCGTGGAGGGATTTTCATCTATTGCTGCCCCTATGACTAGATTGACCCAGAAGGGTGCCCCATTTAAGTGGACAGAGGAGTGTGAGGCGAGCTTTCAGAAGCTCAAGACAGCTTTGACTACAGCCCCTTTCTTGATGTTGTCTACCGGTTCGGGGGCTTATACTGTCTATTGTGACGCCTCGAGAGTTGGCCTGGGAGCAGTGTTGATGCAGGACGGTAGGGTAATTGCCTACGCGTCCAGGCAGTTGAAGATACATGAAAAGAATTACCCTGTCCACGACCTTGAGTTAGCTGCCATTGTTCATGCCTTGAAGATCTGGCGTCATTATTTATATGGAGTGCCTTGCGAAATCTATACTGATCATCGGAGTTTACAGCACTTGCTCAAGCAAAAGGATCTCAATATGCGTCAGAGGAGGTGGTTAGAGCTGCTGAAAGATTATGACATCACTATCCTATATCACCCGGGCAAGGCCAATGTGATGGCGGATGCCTTGAGTCGCCGGGCGGAGAGTTTGGGGAGTTTGGCATATTTACCAGCTTCAGAAAGGCCTATGGCGATGGATGTTCAGGCCTTAGCAAGCCAGTTTGTGAGATTGGATCTTTCGGAGCTCAGTCGAGTTCTAGCTTGTGTGGTTTCCCGGTCCTCCTTAGTTGATCGTATCAGGAGCGAAATTTGGGCTCCCTTCAATTTCTGCAGGTGCGGAAGTTTGACCGCAGAAGCAGTTACGCACCTGCGAGGTATAAGTCGCAGATGCGGCCCTGGGTCATTGGTGAGAAACCGCAGAAGCGGTAAGTATTTAGCAGAAGCAGCCACCGCAGGTGCGGTTTAAGACCGCAGAAGCGGAACCCCTGGATTTTAGTTAATAGCCGCAGAAGCGCCATTTGCTCCGCATAAGCGGGACCGCAGATGCGGTCCCTTGTCCGCATAAGCGGAAATCCCTGGGCAGAAATAAAAATTTCGAGGGTTTGAGTTCATAAGTTACAAAAATCAATTGAGAGCTCGGGTAAGGGCGATTTTGAGTGGGTTTTGAAAAGAAGACTATTGGGTAATGTTTCCTTAATCCCTTTCTAGTTATATTTCATCATTATATAGTTAAATGTATCATTGGAATTCGAATTTAGGATCAAAATTGGATAATTTGGGGTAAAACTTCATTGGCTATATTATGGAGTTTTGAGTGAGCATTTGACCTCCGATTTGGGAGATTTTTATATGGTTAGACTTGTGAGAGTACGAGGGTTCTGAAAATGTGAAAATTATTCGATTCCGGGGCGTTGTCCTGGAGGGCATTTTGGTCATTTCACCTAATTTTACGACGTAGCTTTGAATTTATTAGCAAAACCAGGTGTTTGCAATGTTATTTACAATGTGTAATTGAATTGAATAGATTTGAGCCATTTGGAGTCGGATACTCGTGGCAAGGGCGTGATCTCTAGTTGACATTGAGCCGGTTCGAGGTAAGTGACTTGTCTAACTTTGTGTGGGGGGGCCTTTTTCACTTAGGATATGATCTTGAATATTTGAATGCCCCGTACGTTAGGTGACGAGCGCGTACTTGAGAAAATTGTTGTAAATCTGTTTCTACTTGAAGTATTTAAATTGAGCTTTCTTGTTTACTTGTTCATTTTAACTATAAGTTTGTACCTGTGCTAGCTTAGACACTCATGTTTAGCTGGCTTACCTGCTTATTTGCTTTAACTGTGCTATTTGTACTCTGTGAAGCATGTTAGGCTATTATTTACTACTTCGTGTCCTGATTTTTAGCATTGTTCCGAGATTTAGAAATTGTTGTTGTTGTGTGTTTAAATTGGGACTACGGGACGGCTTCCCTGGGGATCCCCCTGTACTTGAGATATTCTGGACTGAGGGTGCGGGATACCAAGAGATCCCTGGCACATGTGTTTCTATATATATATTGGGATACCAAGAGATCCCCGGTTTACTTATTGAGGATACCAAGAGATCCTCGGGATACTAAGAGATCCCCGACTTACTTATTGAGGATACTAAGAGATCCTCGGGATACCGAGAGATCCCCAGTGTTGATGATGAGGATGCCAAGAGATCCTCGGGATACCAAGAGATCCCCCGACTACTATTCCTTGTGAGGGCAGTTATCCGTGTATTGTTACCTTTGCTTTCTATTACTGTTCTTCCTTATTTACCTGGTTTAGATTCTCGCTGTAGACTTTATTTAAACTATTTCTGTTATCTCATTATTTATTATGTTACCTCAGTAGGGCCCTGACCTTCCTCGTCACTACCCAACCGAGGTTAGGCTTGGCATTTACTGAGTACCGCTGTGGTGTACTCATGCCCTTCCTGCGCATGTTTTTCATGTGCAGATCCAGGTACTTCCTCCTAGACGTATCATCCTCGTGGTGGAGAGTCCTAGCTGAGACTTGAGGTATATCTGCTACGTTCGCAGACCAGGAGTCTCTACTCTATTCCGGCTTTAGCAGATAGTTCCTTTTCTTTCCTTTCATGTTGTTTAGTCATTCTGGTGTAGAGCAGTTTACTACATTCTATTAGCTTGTGTTTCCCGTGAGTTTCCGGGTTTTGGGATTTAGTTGTAGACTTCCGCATATTTTGAGTTGTATAGGCTGAGTGGCCTTATATACAGTTGTTATTTCCGTATGTTTAGTTTTAATTTATTATTCCGCAAATGTTAATTTGTTATTCCGCACTGTTAGGCTTACCTAGTTATAGGAACTAGGTGCCATCACGACATGTTCATGGAGGGTGAACTGGGCTCATAACAAGTTGGTATCAGAGCTCTAGGTTCATAGGAGTCACGGAACACAGGCCGGTTTATTAAAGTCTCGCTGATCGGTACGGAGACGTCTGTACTTATCTACGAGGGGCTATGTAACTGTTTAGGAAAAAAAATCTTCATTTCATTTGAATTCCTCGTCGTGCGATATTTTTGGACATCAATTCTAAACTTCTGACTTCTATTCTCTCACAGATGGTAAGGACACGTGCTACTCGAGATGATCAGGCACCCGCACCCCCTACAGCAGCCGTCAGAGGCTGGGGCCGGGGGAGAGGTCGAGGACGCGCACGTGGTTCAGCCAGAGCACCTGCGCGAGCTGCCGCCGAGGTACCACCAGCAGATCCAGCCGGAGCCCAGGCACCTGGCACACATACTACTGCCACTACTACTCCAGCGCTCCAGGAGACTTTGGCTTAGTTCATGAGCATGTACACCACCTTGGCTCAGGCGGGGTTGCTTCCCCTTGCTGCAGCCACATCCCAGGCCGGGGGAGGAGCACAGACTCCCGCCGTCCGCACTCCTGAGCAGCGAGTGCAGGTTGAGCAGGTTCCCGAGATTATTCCGGCACCGCCTGCAGCACCAGTTCAGCCCGAGGATAGGTCAGCTGCTTCAGAGGACGAGCAGCGCACGCTTGAGAGGTTCAAGAAGTATGATCCCCCAGTGTTCAGTGGATTAGCATCAGACGATGCCTTGGGATTTCTAGAGGAGTGTTATCGTATTCTTCACACTATGGGCATCGTGGAGTCCAGCGGGGTTTCTTTCACTGCTTTTCAGCTTCGGGGAGCCGCCTATGATTGGTGGCGGACTTATGAGATAGACAGTCCAGTCGAGGCTGCTACACTGACTTGGACCCAGTTCTCGGATATGTT
>NW_017672585.1:16106-63409 GCF_001879085.1 Nicotiana attenuata
ACTTCCTCCCAGACGTATCATCCTCGTGGTGGAGAGTCCTAGCTGAGACTTGAGGTATATCTGCTACGTTCGCAGACCAGGAGTCTCTACTCTATTCCGGCTTTAGCAGATAGTTCTTTTTCTTTCCTTTCATGTTGTTTAGTCATTCTGGTGTAGAGCAGTTTACTACATTCTATTAGCCTGTGTTTCCCGTGAGTTTCCGGGTTTTGGGATTTAGTTGTAGACTTCCGCATATTTTGAGTTGTATAGGCTGAGTGGCCTTATATACAGTTGTTATTTCCGTATGTTTAGTTTTAATTTATTATTACGCAAATGTTAATTTGTTATTCCGCACTGTTAGGCTTACCTAGTTGTAGGAACTAGGTGCCATCACGACATGTTCATGGAGGGTGAACTGGGGTCGTGACAACAACCTACTCCTGATTCCCAAAACTCAACCAATGACCACCCTTATGCCCAGATCCCCGGAGTTCATCAAAGCAATCCCATATATGTGGAAACTTTACCCCACACCCCGCAACAAACCCTATACATAACTGAATCAATCGATAAAGACCTGCTCATTAATAACATGGCGGAAGAACTCAAAAAGCTCACTGGCAGGGTTCAGAGCGTCGAAGGGGGTAAAGGAATTGAAGGTTTGAACTATGAGGACTTGTGCTTTCAGCCAGATGTGGAACTGCCAGAGTACAAACCTCCCAAGTTCAAAATGTTCGATGGAACTAGTGATCCGAAAGTACATCCGAGGACATATTATGACAAACTTGTTGGAGTGGGCAAAGATGAATGAATCCGCATGAAGATGTTCATGCAAAGCCTCACAGGAGATGTGTTGTCTTGGTATATCAGTCAGGACCTAAAGAAGTGGGTTAGTTGGGTAAGCATGATGTCAGACTTCATGGACATATTCAAGTTCAAAACAGAAAATGCACCAGACATTTTCCACATTAAAAATCTCAAGAAGAAACCAACAGAAACCTTTTGCGAGTATGCTACTCGGTGGAGATATGAAGCTGCAAAAGTGAGGCCACCACTTGAAGAAGCACAAATGAATAAGTGCTTCGTCAGAGCTCAATACCCGCAGTACTATGAAAGGCTGATAGTTATTGAGAACCACAAATTCTCCGACATCATCAAGCTGGGAGAAAGAATAGAAGAAGGGATTAAGAATGGAATGGTGACAACTTTGAGGCACTGCAGGCCATAAATAAAGCCTTGCATTTAGGAGGTATCTCGAAGAAGAAAGAAGTAGGTGATGTAATGGTAGCCCAGGGTCCTAAGTCTCCTCTCACATACCAAACACCTCCACGCACATACCAGCCTTCACTGCCCAGATACCAACAACCTGCTACCACTTACAATGCCTATAATACTCAAACCGTATATTACCACTCACCGCCACCCGCCCATCAAAATTACCAAAAACCAAGACCAAACATCGACCGTAGACCACCTAGACAATACTCCAAATCCTGAACCCATACACTAACTATACGAGGGACTGAAGGCTGCTGGTTATGTCACTCCTATTCCTACCGTCGCTATGGAGAATTCTTCTCAATGTATTAACACCAACAAAACATGTGCCTATCATTCAAGCATTAAGAGTCATACCATCGATGAGTTTCACACACAAAAGGACAAGATCCAGACATTGATAGACACTAAGGTCATACAAGCAAAGGAAGTTGCGCCAAATGTTTGTAACAATCGTCTTCTGTACCATAGAGGTGAGGGAGTAAATGTATAGAGACTGACGAGGAATGGGATCCGGGGGGGGTCAATCGGACTCATTCGAGAGGAGATGATCCTAAAACATCTCCGATCACCCTCACGCCCGTTGTGGTACAAACCCAAGCACCGTTTGAAGTCGAGGTAACTACACCCTTCATTGGGATGGTAGCTCCCACGCCATCTTACAAGTCTGATGTTATCCCATGGGATTATGTTGCAGAATTAAGGAGAAAATGAAAAGCAAAATGGAGGAAACAGGTGCGACACAAGGCATGACTAGAACTGGCAGGGTTTATACACCTGAGCACCAGGGAGGAACGAGCAAAAAAGCTGTATCTAAGCCGCCTGTTGTTGAGACTGGCACTGACGACCTTTGGAGAAAAGTACAAGTGAGAGAATACTCTATTGTTGACCACTTGAACAAAACTCCCGCTCAGATATCCATCTTGTCACTACTACAAAACTCCGAGACACACAGGAATGCCTTGATTAAAGTACTGAGTGAAGCTTATGTACACATCAACATCACTAGTGGGGAGATGGCTAATATGGACAGGAAGGTATTGGAGAGCCATAAATCACCTTTCATGAGGATGAATTACCACCAGAAGGACTAAGTCAGAACAGGGCATTACAGATCACAATGCAATTTGAGGATAAGTTCATCGCCAGGGTCTTGATAGACGGGGGTTCAAGTCTCAACATATGCCCACTGACCACTCTCGAGAGGTTATATAAAGGCCTGCACGAGATACATATGGGAAGCATGAATGTGAAGGCATTTGATGGATCTCAAAGAGCCACCATCGGAGAAATTAACCTCAGCCTACAGATGGGTCCTACCTAGTTTGATGTCGAGTTCCAAGTGCTGGATATATCTAATACCACAGCCTATTTTTGGGACGACCCTGGATACATTCCGTCGGGGCAGTGACTTCAACTCTAGATCAGGCTGTGAAGTTTGAGTGGAATCATCAGGAAGTTATTATTCATGGAGATGGAAGTAATCCCATCTACACCAACCAGACCGTTCCGGTCATCGAGAATAGGAAGAAGCTGGGTGGAGAAATGTACCATCGTATTGAGCGAGTCAACGTAGTTGAAAAGGATCGATGGTGGAGTAACAAGATAGAAAGCATATTACTATGGACGAGGTATGAACCTGGCAAGGGTCTTGGCAAAAACCTCCAAGGGATCACCAAACTAGTACAACCGAAGCATCATGGTAAAACTTTCGGGCTTGGGTATGAATATAGTTGGCAAGAGTACAAGGTTTGATCGCTGCCATGGCGTGGTCCTTATTATCCACTAGAACAATCGGTACCACCCCTGCATCAGACATTCTAACAAGCAGACATAATGTGGGGATCTGAGGAAGATGAAGTCTTAGCTGGCATGAGGAAGCTGTTTCTAGATGAAGAAGATATGGACTGTAGTGCAATAGTTGAGGAGGAGGAGGAGGAAGACCTTACCATTCAAACTGCGGAGAAAGGAGCCGTTCTAAAAAACTGGACTGCTGCACCTTCCGGGCCCGTCGAGTTCCTGGGTAGCCTGGCAAATTAGCATCAATTATTTTTAAAATAGTTTTGAGCATTTTAGACATTTTTAGTATTTTATTTTGAAATAATTGCTCTAGTCATCGAGCCACACTTGTTGATGTTTTCAAGAATATATTAATGCATTTCTTTTGTTCGTATTTATTATTATTCATTACATTTTTCTTTACAATATTATTATTACCTATCTCGATGAACCTACGACTGTGACATGCAATGAGACAACGCAACATAAGGATAGTGATTCAAAGGATCTGGAAGATGATATAATACCTGAGGAAATCGTTAGAGAAGTAGAAAACTTTGAAAACAAACCAAAGTCTAATTCGGATGAAAATGAGGCAGTTAACTTAAGGGACTCTAAAACGGTCAAGGAAACACGTATCAACATTCATCTATCACCATCAGAGAAGGAAGAGTACATCAGATTCCTAAAAGAGTATGAAGATATCTTTGCATGGTCCTACGACGACATGACTAGTTTGAGCACATCCGTAGTGGCTCACAAGCTACCCACCAATCCCATGTGTCCACCGGTAAAGCAGAAGCTCAGAAAGTTCAAGCTAGATATGAGTTTGCAGATAAAAGAGGAGGTCACCAAGCAAATCAAAGCCAAGGTTCTCCGAGTGGTCGCATATCTGACTTGGTTGGCCAACATTGTGCCAGTTCCGAAGAAAGATGGGAAAGTTAAAGTATGTGTTGATTACCAAGATCTGAACAGGGCAAGTCTTGATGATTATTTTTCATTACCCAATATACACATACTGATCGACAATCGTGCCAAGCACGAACTCCAATCCTTTGTGGATTGCTTCGCGGGATATCATCAGATCTGGATAGATGAAAAAGATGTCGAAATGATAGCCTTTATCATACCATGGGGAATATACTGCTATAGAATGATGCTATTTGGTTTGAAGTATGCTGGAGCCACTTACATGAGAGCCATGACAACCATTTTCCACGACATGATACACCAAGGAAATAGAGGTGTACGTGGATGACGTTTCATCAAATCCAAAAGGAGTACTGATCACATAACAGACTTGCAGAAATTCTTTGATCGACTTCGAAGGTACAATCTGAAACTGAATCCTGATAAGTTGGTATTTACAAACTTATCTAACCTTTACGCTTAGAATTTTGCTATGCTTGAGTGACAAAATCACGTGTTTAATGTCATTTACTTCTATATTATAGGTTCGATGTGATTTAGAAGTGATCGTGAAGAAACCAAGTGAAAATGAGTCAAAAAGAAGTTGAAAAGAAGAAAATATGGAAAATGGCCTCAGATGTTTCAATTGCGACACAGATGTGGGAAATGCAAAGAAGGCATGCTCGCAAATGTGAAATAGGACTTCGCAAATGCGAAGTCAACCCAGTCAAGATATCCGCAAATGCGAAAAAGGACTTCGCAAATGCGAAGTCAACCCAGTTAACCTATGATCGCAAATGCGAAGTCAAACATGACAGTTAGACTTCGCAAACGCGAAGTCTTTATCACAAATGCGAAGGTTAACAGGAAAGTCAATGTTTGCAAATGCGAACATTGCTTCACAAATGCGAAGATCGCGCTTTAGTTCTGGGTAATCTGTAATTTCACATTTTTTCCCCAAGCCATTTAATACTCGACCTAGCTCATTTGTAAAATATCATTGGCAAATCTTGGGCAGCCTTTACACATCTTGAGAAGAGAATACATGTTTTGGAGCTAGGGTTCTTGCACACACACTTGGGTCTTGATGTAACAACTCGGCCGGTCGTTTTGAGAATTAACTCCCTGACCCCCTATTAACTGCTTCCCCCATATCCGTTTCTGCTATTGTGACTTGCCAGGATGATTCATTTTGAGTTTCGGAGTGTTTTGGGACACTTAGTCCCTAAATGAGAGCTTAAGTCTTAGAATTTGGAGTGTAGTCAAAGCAGTGCGAAGACGGCTCCGGAATGGAATTCTGTCGATTTTGTTAGCTTCGTTGGCTAATTCTAGGCTTAGGTGCATGTCCAAATTGTGTTTTAGAGGTCCGTGGCTTATTTAGGCTTGAAATGGCGAAAGTCAAATTTTTTGAGTTTTGGGCCGGTAATGGAAATTTTGATATTGTCACGACCCAAACCTATGGGCCAAAATGGGCACTCGGTGCCTTACTCAATCGAGTACCAACATAACATATCTTTTCATGTCATACTTATCATAGATAATTGAGCCGAAAGGCTGGCGTGAGATAAGTAGAATACAACATCTGATACCAACTTATACATAAGACATACAGGCCTATAAGACCAAAATAACCACTCGTATACTGAACATAGGCCGACAAGGGCATACAATCTTTTAAGTACATGACATCTGTCTACAAGCCTCTAAGAATACATAATTTTCATAAAGGTCGGGACAGAGTCCCACCAGACCAAACAATACACGTCTAAATCATACTAACCAAACAAGCAACTCTGAAGAAAATGGAGCGCACCAACATCTTCCACTGAGCTGATAGCCTACTTGGAGGGCTCTCGACCTGTCTATCGGGACCTGCGGGCATGAAATACAGTGTGCCTAGGAAAAAGGGACATTAGTACGAATAATGTATTGAGTATGTAAGGCACATAAATAAGTACATAACAGACATGGAAGAATTATAGAGTAGATGACTCAACCTGTAAGTCTAGATAACTCCGTAAATCATGAAATAATAATAGTGTCATGCATATGCGTATGAATGTCATGTCGTGCATAGGTACATGTGTTCATAAAATCATCAAGCCTCTGAGCAAATCATCAACGTATACTAGCTGATCAGGTGGTTGTGTGTATGTAACGCCGTAACCTTTTTCCCATATCCCATATACATATTATATATATATATATATATATATATATATATATACGCGTATATAACTCCGTCTGAGTCATGGGTCAATGTACATTTATAAATGCATGAATGCATAAGAAATACGCTAATAAGATTTTCTCGGAATGCCATAAAAATCAATTTGCCTTCCGAATAAACTTTATCAAATACGCATTTTTTTTTCTGAGACCCATGAACAGATGATTGAATAATATGGCATATGGAGAATCAAGAACATAAGCATCTCTAGCATTTCTATGAATAGAGTCATTTATGGAAGTTGTGCATTTGCACTTTTTGTTTGTATCGTATGGATCATGCCAAAAGAAAGAAGGGATAGCCTTAACTTACCTGAGGCGGTTCTCATGACAGTTCCTCTAATATACGTCAGTTGCGACAATATGTAATCGGCAAGATCGGAGTTGGGAAAAATCCATAATTCTTGAGAAAGATTACACCGTACTCCCTTAGAATCGCAAAATCCCGTTGCTATAACATTACGTAATCTCGTATAATTTTTGTAGAAGAAACTCACGTTACCATCATACAATATAATATCTTGAGAGTTTGCTGAAGCCTTGTTCATTACTTTGTAGAGAATACAGAGTGAATTTAGAGTAGTCTTTAAGCTTTAGGTGTGGACCCCATATATGTGATGACTAAGTCACAAATATTACAAATTTTTGCCACCTTGCCATATGATTCAAGACTCAACTTATGGGTTCTTATTGGTTGCCACATTAGGGGCTTTTCCAACATTATTTAAATAATTTCTTAATTAATTGGGTAATATCCCATTATCCAATAATTAACCAATTACCCGCATAATTAAGAATTATTTCGATTGACTTAAAATTCTACTTATTTTTAATATACCCTTTTATATATCATACTATCATGGTCATATGGTACCTTGTATGGTACTAGTCCATGAATATCGGGTATTAACGCTCGGCCCGTATTTTATCCCAAATTGCCAAACTTGGACGAAATTTATTTTCTTTGATTTGCTTACCCTCTTACCTTCACAAATTTACTCATCACTTGTTTGAAATAGCATAATGCTTATAATCTCAAAATAATCCCGTTCTCGAACTTACGTCAATTAACTTACGACGAAACTTTAACATACGAAAATGTGGGATGTAAATCTCATTTTCGAGCTTCCATCAATTTACTTATGGCGTAATTTCACGTACGAAAACATGGGGTGTAACATCATTCCCCCCTTTGGAACATTCGTCCTCGAATGTTGACTGATGCACTTATCCTTTTATAACCTATGGCTCTTGAGAATATTTTGTTACTCTCCTTTGCATCTAGGCAACTGTTCTGTGAACAAATCCAAAGGCCAGGGCATTCCCCCCTTTAGGCCCCTTTCCCACACTCTGATTTGTGATTGAAATCCTTCCAATCTCATAACTTTTGCTACGTTCTATCATGCAGCCTCTACGATACTGACCTTGTAAGTGTGCCTATGCGACTCTTCTATTCTCTTTCCTCCAGCTTTTAGCCAATCTCTAGGCTTCACTTTGTGAACTTATATAAAATTATGTCAAGATGTCCATCTGGGAGTCATTAGCTTTACTATATCTAAGTAAGACATGCTATACCATAATTCTTACTTCGATCTATCGTTGCCGAGGTCTGCTACCAAATCCAGCTTAACTCTTGTTGCTTATCCCATATGTATAAATCTATGTCCTTTAATGCTTCCTCATTACTGTTCATCTTAAGAATGACAACCTAATCTCAGTTCATACTTTGTGACTTTTGTCTATCCATTATGATTTGGCTCAATATTGATCTACAATATACTACTGATAACTTGAAACTTCTTACGTAAAACCTTGCCACTAGGGCTTACGTTGCATCGAGGAATATTTGAAGTGATTTCCATAATCATATTTCATATTATCTCGATGTGATTCACCTTATGGGGGTATTCTCTCGTAGCGTCCGCGAAATCTTTTCTTTTTCTCCCTTTTTTTTCTTCAAATCATTATACAATCAAAGGCCCAAACATTATCTTTTATCTGTCACAATTACACCTTCATTTCACTACCAGGGCAGCATTCCATGCCTTCTAAATGCTACTAGTATTAAACTCCTTTGAGTTCATTCAGGCTATACTAAGCCTTCTATATCTTAGAGAACCCATCAGCTCTCTTGTTTTCATGGGCTTAATCTCGAGAACTTATTCATTCTCGTCACCTTCTCACTCACCCTTTATGTTCTTTCTCTTGTCTTCCTAAAACCTTGTCGCTCTATCATACTTTAGCTTGCGACCGATTTCCTTATGCATTTCTGGAACATCGAGACATCACATCATCTCTAATTCCTTTTCACTCTCTAATTAGACCTTTCGGTATTTCGAAACCATAGGCTGGAAGGTATACCACTGACGATACTGCTATGGATACTAAATCCCCGTGGTTCTATGCCCTTATCCGCAGTATGGACTATTCATAACCTTCTGTATTTGAGTATCTTGTACGTTGTTCACCTTTTCCCGACTTTACTCGCCTTAAAATCTCGCATCATATCTTTTATTTCATTCATAACCCCCCTTCGACATAGGATAATTCACATCTACAACTTGAAGCTCTATTATAATACTTGTACCTCTGGTGCATACACAATCCGGTGGGAGCTTCATACTAACTTCTTCTAACATTTTCTAACAGGCTTTATCGTAGAGCCATTGCAAAATATGGCTACTATACTATCTCTCTTGTACCTCTGATATTAAGAGTGATTCTGCAATGTTCTCGATCATGATGTCTATAATTTTCTTGGTCCAATAATCAGACTCCTGATTTACTTGGTTGACGTAACTCTTTCGCTTCCTCTTCCCTTTGATCAACCTTTATGTAGGCTTAAGCTATCTTTTGATCTGCGGCTCATGATATTAGTTATTATGGATGCTATGGAATATCCGCGATACCATCATCTAACAATTCAATTCTTGGTTATGACTTGGACTCAACTCTTTCCTTTTAACTTATACCGGAGTCTTCTACGGCTGTATGATTGTCAACATTTATGCTACATGGATAATACTCCGAAATCTTAAATGCGTTCATAATGTAACTAACTCTGGATCATTGATCGAATAATTCTTTCCGTTCCTTCTCAACTTGCTTTAAACGTAAGCTATTACTTTTCCAAGTCTTTCTGCCTCCTTGTTGCGTGCCTACATAGCTTGTCTTAGTTCCCACGCATGCTGTATTTTTCGTGCAACTTCATATGACCTCGAGTGTTACTTTTGATTTTACTTCCCGTTCATTAGCCACGGTAGGTGCCACTTTCTAATGGAGTGCATACAATGTTGTTGTGAGACTGTTGTTAGACCATTTCCTCCTTAGGTTATTGAGCTTAGGTTGAAGCCTTCTTCCTTACTTTCTCAGCTAGTCTTTCATTGTAGTATTTAGGGAGGATCCTCTGACTCTTGTAAAGCTGCGAGCTTATTACATGGTATACTTGACGAAATTTTTTTTTATGTCCTTCCTCGCCTATAGTTATCCGTAGTTACTTACCTCCACATTCCCGTGCTCGTATGGTATCTTCTGAACTGAAGTTTTGAATGTCTTCCCAGTGTAACTCTCTTTTATTTCCGTAACATTCGTACGGTACCTTTAACTATCCCAACTCCTATCTGAATATTTCTTAAGGGGCACAATGTCATATTTGCGAGACTGAATTCCCCATGTTGGGGTTCACTATGTTTATCTTGCACAATTTGTTGATTTGTTTGTATCCTCTTGTCCAGCCATAACTAGGCTCTTCTAGAATCAACTACTAACTACTCGTTGGCCCATTCCCATATCAATATTTTGCGTAATCTTTCTTAGGTTATTTCCTTTGTCTTAATTTATCTCTCGCACTGGCTCCTTATTTATCAATAACATCCGGGGCAGGAACCCTTACTTCTTTTTCTTGACGTCGTGTTTGCATAATGTTCTGGAGTCGTAGCATATCAGTAGGATTTGGATAAGTGCAATCTCATTCCTTCCTCATTTTATCGCATTCTTCCTTTACCATTCCATAGTTACTAGAATCACTTAATTCAGACTTAATGCCACATCACTGCATATTCCCCTTTTAGGGAAGTACTAATATTTAACGCTACCACGATCTACCTATAGATGTTTTATATCTTTATTATTGTCGTCTTCTCACATTATCGATGGTCTTTACTCGCCTTGCAGTTATCCTTCTATACCAAGAAAACAAAATTCCTTACTCGCGAGGGTGGCACTTAGTGTAACTGGCACAAACAGTCCCTTAAGCTTTACTTTGCTCACATTGCTTGCTTTAGGGAAGTGTTTTCCTGAATGACCTTTCTCTGAATTTCTTATGAATCTTCTTCTGTTGTCCATTCTATTATGGCCGGAACGCAATCTGAAATTCTCATGAGGCCGACCATTATCAAATCACTCAGTCCTTAATTCATGTTCAACTTACCTTGTTGACCAGTCCATACTGATTTTTATTACTCTAGGGTCTAACTTTTCCTTCTGTTAATCACATTAGAGTCACGAAGTTATTTCTCAAAATGAGGATGTGACTGTATGGCCTATACTCTTTTGTTGTCTTAAGGCCCATCACCTTTGTCTCTTTCTTGACTTGACTATAGGTTCTGGAACACACTACCGTTGTCATCCATGTATCACATCTTACTCATAATGTTTCATTAACTCTCTTCTTATTTCCCGCTAACATTTATGTCTATCACATTATTCTGAAAACTCGAACAAGATATTTTTTTTGCTTTTAGCACCCCTTGCTCCATCCATTGGCTCTTCGGGTTGCCTAACATTCTTTCTCTACTGGGGACGGGAGCCACACTTAGGTAATATTTATCCCTTCAAGGCTTCCGGTTCCTATCTTTGTAGTACTCATATCTAGCTGTACTATTTTAGAGTGCACCATCTGGGTGTCTCACAAGGAGATCTATTTGCACATTATCCTTCGGAAATGTCAACTAACGCAAACAATCCATCCACCATTTTGGGTCACTCTAACCCCAGCCGGATCCTGATACCCGTCCTTCCTTTATACTACTTATGTTAGCCCCCATGAGGCATAGATGAGATGGGTGTAGCCAATTGTACATACCTCTGTTATTGTTGAAGGTAACTCAAAAGTCTTATATTTCTCTGTCTGGATTGTGAATACTGATAATCTTCATTAACTGGGTGCCTCGTACCCTTTTTCACCTTGCTTCTTTTACTTGCTGGAACTTTTGTCTACTTTCCGATTATCTTATTCCTTTTTACCATAAGAGTGGATAGACATTCTTTCCTTAGGGATCCTTATCAAGAAAGTTACACGTCTTAGTACACACATGATCTACTGAATACCTCAAATTTATCCATCATAAGCATGATGCAAAAATCGAGTTCCTCTGACTCAACTCTTTCACAACTATATCTCTAACCAACCGTCTTTCTGGATGTAGGCATCATCGTATTATGAATAAGATAGAGTTTAGGAAATTGAGTTTCTATAACTGAGCTCTACCACGCGATCCAGAGTAGGAAGAAAGAGTGACATTCCTAAATGCCCTGTAGCCTCATGCTTATAAGTGTGGTGCACGACACACCCATAAACAAGACTCTACTAGACACGGCTTGTAGACTCCCTAGGACAAAACTGCTCTGATACCACTTTTGTCACGACCCAAACCTATGGGCCGCAACGGGCACCCGGTGCCTTACTCAACCGAGTACGAACATAACGTATCTTTTCATGTCATACTTATCATAGATAACTGAGCCGAAAGGCTGCCGTGAGATAAGTAGAATACAACATGTGATACCAACTTATACATAAGATATAAATGCCTATAAGACCAAAATAACCACTTATATACTGAACATAGGCCGACAAGGGCATAGAATCTTTTAAGTACATGACATCTGTCTACAAGCCTCTAAGAATACATAATTTTTATAAAGTTCGGGACAGAGTCCCGCCATACCAAACAATACACGTCTAAATCATACTAACCAAACAAGTAACTCCGAAGAAAATGGAGCACACCAACATCTTCTGCTGAGCTGATAGCCTACTTGGAGGGCACTCGACCTGTCTATTGGGACCTGCGGGCACGAAACGCAGCTTCCCCAGACAAAAGGGATGTCAGTACGAATAATGTACCGAGTATGTAAGGCACATAAATAACTACATTACAGACATGGAAGAATTGTAGAGTAAATGACTCAACCTGTAAGTCTGGATAACTCCGTAAATCATGAAATAATAATAGTGTCATGCATATGCGTATGAATGTCATGTTGTGCATAGGTACACGTGTTCATAGCATCATCAATTCTCTGAGGGCATCCCATCATATCATCTCGGCCGCTGCGGGCAAATCATCAACGTATACCAGCTGATCAGGTGGTGGTGCGTATATAAAACCGTAACCTTTTTCCCATATCCCATATACATATATATACATATATACGCATATATAACGCCGTCTGATTGATGGGTCAATGTATTTGTATAAATGCATGAAATGCATAAGAAATATACTAATAAGATTTTCTCGGAATGCCATAAAACTCAATATGCCTTTCGAATAAACTTTATCAAATACGTATTTTTTTTTCTGAGACTCATGAACAAATGATAGAATAATATGACATATAGAGAATCAAGAACATAAGCATCTCTAGCATTTCTATGAATAGAGTTATTTATGGAAGTTGTGCATTTACACGTTTCGTTTGCATCGTATGGATCATGGCAAAAGAAAGAAGGGATAGCCTTAACATACCTGAGGCGGTTCTCTTGACAATCCCTCTAATATACGTCAATTGCAACAACATGTAATCGGCAAGATCGGAGTAGAGAAAAATCCGTAATTCTTGAGAAAGGTTCCATCGTACTTCCTTAGAATCGCAAAATCCCGTTGCTATAACATTATGTAGTCTCGTATAATTTTTGTTGAAGAAACTCACGTTACCATCATACAATATAATATCTTGAGAGTTTTCTGAAGTCTTGTTCATTACTTTGTGGAGAATACAAAGTGAATTTAGAGTAGTCTTTAAGCTTTAGGTGTGGACCCCACATATGTGATGACTAAGTCACAAATATTACAAATTTTTGCCACCTTGCCATATGATTCAAGACTCAACTTATGGGTTCTTATTGGCTGCCACGTTAGGGGCTTTTCCAACATTATCCAAATAGTTCTTTAATTAATTGGGTAATATCACATTATCCAGTAATTAATCAATTGCCCGCATAATTAAGAATTGTGTCGAATGACTTAAAATTCTACTTATTTTTAATATACCCTTTTATATATCATACTATCATGGTCATATGGTAACTTGTATGGTACTAGTCCATGAATATCGGGTATTAACGCTCGGCCCGTATTTTATCCCAAATTGCCAAACTTGGACGAAATTCATTTTCTTCTATTTGCTTACCCTCTTACGTTCACGAATTTACTCATCATTTGTTTGAAATAGCATAATGCTTATAATCCCAAAATAATCCCGTTCTCGAACATACCTCGATTAAATTACGACGAAACTTTAACATACGAAAATGCGGGATGTAAATCTCATTTTCGAGCTTCCATCAATTTACTTATGGCGTACTTCACGTACGAAGTATGGGGTGTAATAGATATCAGGGTCAGAATCTGATTTCGGAAGTTGGAATAGGTCTGTATGTTGAATATGACTTGTGTGCAAAATTTGGGGTCAATCGGACGTAGTTTGATAGGTTTTGGCATCGGGTATGGAAATTTGAAGTTTCAAGTTCATTAAGTTTGGATTGGAGGGTGATTTGTGTTTTTAGCGTTGTTTGAGGTGATTTGAGGGCTTGAATAAGTTTGTATGGTGTTTTAGGATTGCTTGGTATGTTAGGTTGAGGTCCCAGGGGCCTCGGATGAGTTTCGGGTGCTTAACGGATTGGTTTGAGACTTATGCAAATTGCTGAAGTTGCTGCACCTGGTGCTTGCGCACCTGTGCACTTTGGGCTGCAGGTGCGGAGCCGCATAAGCGGCTGTCGAACCGCAGAAGCAAAAATTGGAAGGAGGTCTGGGATCGCAGGTGCGAGGGGAGTTCCGCATCTACGATGCCCGCAAGTGCGAGTGAAGGAACCGCAGGAGCGGTCTGGGACTGCAGAAGCGGATTAGGGTCCGCAGGTGCGCACACGTAGGTGCGACCTCTTGATCGCAGATGCGGACGTGGTGCTTTAAGTGAAAAGCTGCACTTGCGATGGAAATTCCGCATGTGCGGGACCGTATATGCGATCCTTGGCCTGCAGGTGCGATAATCGCTTGGCAGCGAAAGGTAGTTTGAGTGATTGAAATTCATTTCACAAAATTCGATTTAGAGTTCGGAGGAAGGCAATTTTTCGAGAGTGTTTCAGAGGAAATCATTGGGTAACGATTCTTAATCCTATTTTTGATCATACTTCATTAATCCATAGTTGTGTTCTTCATTAAATTAATGAATTTGAGTGAGGAAGTTGGGAAATTGGGGGAAAAGTTTCCCAACCAAAATTTGAGATTTGAGTCGGATTTAGGCGTCGGATTTGGATGATTTTTGCACGAGTGATCTCGTAAGTGAATGGGTGTTCTTGTTTGGTAATTTTTACCCGATTCAGAGACATGGGCCCGGGGAGGATTTTTGGGCATTTTTCTTTTCTCTTGCCGTAGCTTTGATTTTATTAGCTAAATTAGTTGTTTGTAGCTATATTTACATTATGTAATTGATTTGGCTAGATTCGGGCCATCCGAAGCCGGATATTCATGGAAAGAGCATTATTTCGGATTGATTTGATCTTGGTTCGAGGTAAGTGGCTTGCCTAACCTTGTGTGGGGGAACTCCCCTTAGGATTTTGGTACTGTTTGATATATGAACACCCTGTATGTGAGGAGACGAGTACGTACATGGGCTATTTGCTGTAAAAGCCCATTTTTTCACTAAGTCTTAACCTGTTTTTCCTTGTGGAAACTACACTAGTATATGTAATCACCTTGTTTAGATTCGAAAAGCATGCCTACTTGTTTTAACTATTTAATTGAACACTGTGCAGCATGTTTAGTGAAAACTACCTAGTTATTTGATATGAACTTAGTCTAAATTGTAGAATTCCTTGTTGAAACTGTTTTTTATGTTGATTGAGCTGCGTATTTACTTTAGGACTACAGAATGATATTCCGGGATATTCCCCTGCACATTTACGTTAGGGACTATGAGACGGTATCCCGGGAGATCCCCTATACTGTATATTTACTTTGGGACTACGGTCACGCCCAAAAAACTGAGGGACATGACAGGCGCTCGACCGGGTAGCCCCAGTCAATCGGACCTGGGTGCCTTTCCTATCCCACGGGGTAACCCCACGTGTTACCCTGTGTTTTCATTACTCTTTAATCAAAGGAAATAGCCATTTATAATTAAAACACCTTTTTACGAAATATACATAACAATCATGGTTACTTAGCGTGGTTTACAACTTACATCGCCCAACATACAAAATACATATTACATAACTTCACAACCCACATTTCCTGTCTACGGAGCCTCTAAGGATGCAAAAGGATGATACAATACTTGCCGGTAACAAGGCTCCAGCTATACCTTACACAAATACCCAAAACGAGACTCCAAAATAAAAGCGGCATGAGCCACGCAGGGCGCCGGGAGGAAAGGGGCTTACCAATTCAGCCGACGGGAAGTGAAGGAGTGCTACGGTCGGTGGACTGGAGTACCTGCTATAGATCCACCTACAATCATAACACGAATGTAGCGCCCCCGGCAAAAGGGACGTCAGTACATTTGAATTGTACTGGTATGTATGAACAAACTTTACCCCAAGTAAAATCAAGCAATACACAAGTAAAGAACAGTAATAGAATCAACGTTTCAAATGCACATGAAAGGAACAACCAAAGCCAAACAAGTTTCAGTCTCTCCTTTTTCCCCTTTTTAACATTATCTCATCACATCAATGATTCCACAACTTTCACACATTTTCGTTTCAATAGTGATTTCGATCACTTTTCCACCCTTATTACCTCGGCCACCCTTATCACCACAACCCACACCTTATAACTTCGTATTGCGGCGCGCAAACCGATCCCACCGGACATTCACATTTAACACAACAACAACAACAACAACAATTCACAAAGAATTTTCATAACCATCAATACCAATTCAATTATATACAATAGCTCACATACAATTTAAGCCACAACGATATTTGCCCACGACAAGCCACATATAATACTACCACAGTTGTTTCAATTTGCATCAGTTACGATTTCTTTCCATCATTTGTTACACAGCTCTTACCACATAAACACATTCACACACACACACACACATTTGGTTTGTTGCCATTTATTCACACCGGCATATCGGAACGTTAACCAACAATGTTCAAGGCAATTTAGTCACAAGAATTCATGAAATAGGCCATCTTGCCCTAACACCCATGAAGCAAACAAAATTCACAAATAGTCCACATAAGAAACGCATACCAATTACTCGTACACCAAACAGGGTGACTTCACAAAGGTTAAAGTTAGCCATACATACCTGGAGCCGAATTCCCTTCTTAACTTCTACTTTCAACTCACCAAACAGTCTAGCAACGTCAATCTAGTTCAAAATTTGACACATATAACTTAAAATTTAAGCTCACAATTACTACCCGAACTTATTTAGGTTATCAACCCTTCTTTTACAATCCTTTACTCCTACCCAATTCTTCTTACTAGATCTTTGGTTTTAAAGGACATGCATGTGTATTTTAACTTTGTTTTCAAGAATCAATGCATGAGAATCCCCCTTTTTGTTTAAATATGAAAACCAATGAAAAAGGGTTGGGGATTTTACCCGCAAGAACGGAAGTGAAGACAATTACTTGAATTTTTCCGGGCTTGGGTGACTTTCAAAATCAAATTGGTGAAGATGAACTTCTCTCTCAAGAACCCTCTCTTCCCTCTCTCTTATTTTGTTCAGAAAGTATGTTAAATGAGGGATTGGGGTTTTTTATTAAAAGGGGGTCGGGTTTAAAATTTAGAAAAAATAGGAGCCCGAGTCAGGTTTGCGGTCGCACTTTGCGATCGCAGAGTGGAAATGCGGTCCGCATAATGGACCGCAAAAGTGCTCCAAACTCTGATCCTACTGTCTGGGTTTGCGGCGGAAATGCGGTTCGCATACACGATCTGCGGCCGCATAGTGCATCGCATAATTGACCTCAAATTTTGACTGGCACATGGACTCATTTGCGATAGAAATGCGGTCCGCATATCAGTTATGCGATCGCATAATGGACCGCATTTTGACCTCAATTTTAACCAAACCACTGACTCAATCTGCGGCAGAAATGCGGTCTGCATACTTGATATGCGACCGCATTCTGGACCGCAAATTAGCACTTTTCTGGGAAACTTTGATTCTTTGATTTTTGAATGCTTAGCTCAGTACAAAGGGTCCGGACCGCGGCGAGCTTGCTAGCACATATCTGGAACTTAACACTACGAGCTACCAGGTTTTGAGCACAAATTTTTATGGGGCCTTACATCCTCCCCCACTTAAATTCATTCGTCCTCGAATGAGGATCTTGAAAATCAGTTGGTTTTGAAAAACATGATATGCAAACTCCCAATTTTCACTAACTCCCATATTTTTAGAAAAATTTTGTCAGAGTTTCCTTTGTAATTAGGCTTATCTACTTGTCAGAGAGCCCTCGAAACATATTTCCAAGCACCATTACACAATTTCAATTATCCCTACAACTGGTATACAATTCATTACCTCAACAATTTACACATATTCAATCACTTGTTACATTCTGCACATAAATTAGTCACTTCAATGAGTCCCATACAATTTAACCACTTCAACATACTATATGCATTTCAATTTATCATTACCAATCTCTACTATCATTAACCATCCACTTATCACAAAAACTTTCATTTATCAAAAGGGGTTGCACATGACTCAAATAATCACCACACTTACAATTCTTGCACAACTTGAGGAGTTACAATAGTAAAGCATTTAGAAGGAAAAGATGGGGTGCCTTTGCACCAATTTGGACACAATATCAGTTTGTTTAGAGATAAGAGTTCGCACGATTACTACTAGACTTATTCGAACAGGTGGGGGTATTTTTCCTTCATTTCATTTTCCGCTTCCCATGTGGCTTCCTCGACTCGTTGACATCGCCATAATACTTTAACTGAAGCAACTTCCTTATTTCTCAATTTACGGACTTGCCTATCAAGAATAGCAATCGGAACTTTTTCATACGACAACTCTTCATTAACCTCGATAGTCTCAACTGGCACGATGGTGGATGGATCTCCAACCACTTTCTTTAACATAGACACATGGAACACTAGGTGCACTAATGACATTTCGGGAGGCAATTCCAGCCTATAAGTTACCTGCCCTATCCTTTGAGCGATCCGATACGACCCGGCATACCTAGGACTCAACTTCCCTTTCTTCCCGAATCGCATGACTCCCTTCATAGGAGATACCCTCAAGAACACCCGATCATCAACTTGAAATTCCAATTCTCTTCGACGAACGTCCGCATAGGATTTCTGGCGACTCTGAGCAGTTTTCATCCTTTCCTGAATGACTTTAACTTTCTCCATAGCCTGGTGCACGAGATCTGGCCCTATCAATTCTGCTTTACCCACTTCAAACCATCCAATCGGAGACCTACACCTCCTTCCGTACAATGCCTCAAATGGGGCCATCTGAATGCTAGCGTGAAAGCTGTTATTGTAAGCAAACTCTATAAGTGGAAAGTGATCATCCCAATTACCTTTGAAATCCAAGACACAAGCCCGAAACATATCTTCAAGCGTCTGAATAGTCTGCTCCGCTTGACCATCAGTCTGCGGATGGAAAGCCGTGCTGAGATTCACCTGAGTACCCAAGCCTTGCTGAAATTTCTTCCAAAAATTAGTTGTGAAATGGGCCCCTCGATCTGAGATAGTAGAAAGTGGAGTGCCATGGAGCCTTACTATTTCCCTGACATACAACTGAGCATACTGTTCTGCAGTATCGGTGGACTTGACTGGCAAGAAGTGAGCTTATTTGGTGAGTCGATCCACTATTACCCAAGTTGAGTTATATTTGCGCTGGGTGCGAGGTAATCCTACCACAAAATCCATGTTGATCATCTCCCATTTCCACATTGGTATTTCCGTAAGCTGAGTTAACCCACCGGGCTGCTGATGCTCAGCTTTTACTTACTGACAATTCGGACATTTAGATACAAAGTCCGCCATACCCCTCTTCATACCGTTCCACCAATAAATTTCTTTGAGATCATGATACATTTTCGTAGATCCTGGGTGCACAGAATACCTGGAATTATGAGCCTCCGCCATTACCCTCTCCCGAAGATTACCCACATCTGGAACACATAGCCTACCTTGACATTGCAATACACCATCATCGCCGCCGAGTGAAAATGCCGAAGTTTTGTTATTCAAAACTGCCTCCTTCATCTGAGCCAACGCTGGATCAATAAACTGCTTTTCCTTGACTTCTGCTACAAGTGACGATTCTGCTCCATTATGCACCATAACATTCCCCTCGTCTGAGGTCGAAATATAAACCCCAAAACTGGCTAATTGATATACCTCCCGAGCCAAGGGCCTTTGATCCGCTCCCAAGTGAGCCAAACTACCCATAGACTTCCGACTGAGGGCGTCGGCCACCACATTCGCCTTCCCTGGGTGGTACAAAATGTTCATATCATAATCCTTGAGCAATTCTAACCACCGTCGCTGCCTTAAATTCAGCTCTTTCTGCTTGAATAAATATTGGAGACTCTTGTGGTCTGAGAACACATCCACATGGACCCCATAAAGATAATGCCGCCATATTTTCAAAGCAAACACAACTGCCGCAAGCTCCAAATCATGTGTCAGATAATTCTTCTCGTGATTCTTGAGCTGCCTCGAAGCATACGCTATAACCTTCCCATGTTGCATCAACACACACCCCAAACCAACCCTGGAGGCATCGCAATAAACCACAAATCCTTCCGTGCCTTCTGGCAAGGTCAATATCGGCGCCGAGGTCAACCTCGACTTCAATTCCTGAAAACTTTTCTCACAAGCGTCGGACCATTGGAACTTGACTGCTTTCTGCGTCAACTTAGTCAATGGGGAGGCGAGGGTAGAGAATCCCTCCACAAACCTCCGATAATACCCTACTAAACCCAAGAAGCTACGAATTTCCGTCGGTGTCGTGGGTCTAGGCCAATCTTTCACGGCTGCAATCTTCTGGGGATCCACCTGAGTCCTTTCACTGGAAACAACATGACCCAGAAAGGTAACAGACTCCAACCAAAATTCACATTTCGAAAATTTAGCATACAACTGCTGCTGATGAAGAGTCTGCAGAACTGCCCTGAGGTGGCCGGCATGATCCTCTCGGCTTCGCGAATAAACAAGGATGTCATCAATGAAAACAATCACTAAGGAGTCTAGAAATGGCTTGAAGACCTGATTCATAAGATCCATAAAAGCTGCCGGGGCGTTGGTTAGCCCAAAAGACATGACCAAGAATTCAAAGTGACCATAGCGAGTTCTGAAAGCGGTCTTAGGAATATCCTGCTCTCTGATCTTCAATTGGTGATACTCGGACCGTAGATCAATTTTGGAGAAGAACCTTGTTCCTTGCCATTCGTCGAACAAGTCATCAATCCGAGGAAAGGGATATTTACAGTACTAGTTACCAGGTTTTGAGCACAAAATTTTACGGGGCCTTACAACTACGGGACGATATTTTGGGAGATCCCCCTGCACATTTGCGTTTGGGACTACGGAACAGTATTCCGAGAGATCCCCCTGCACATTTATGTTTAGGACTACGGGACGGTATCCCGGGATATCCCCCAGTTGCTATTACTGTGTTCTGAGCTGTTAACTTCCATTGAGTTCTATTCCTATTGGATTTCTGTATTGTTTTTACTCTAATATTCTTCTGTCTTATTTCGTTATATTTATACCAGTAAGGCCCTAACCTGATCTCATCACTACTCGACTGAGGTTAGGCTTGGCACTTACTGGGTACCGTTGTGGTGTACTCATGCCCTTTCCTGCACATATTTTTCGTGTGCAGATCCAGGTACCTCACATCAGTTGCATTACCAGTGAGGCGAGACGACTGTAGAGACTTCAAGGTATATTTGCCGCGTCCGCAGACCTAGGAGTCCCTATCTACTCTTCCTCAAGTTAAAGACTTCTTGTATTTTCTTCGTTGATAGATTCTGGAGTTTAGAAGCACTGTTTTCTTTCTGTAGGTTGTGACTTATGAAATTCCGGGTTGTGGGAGAGTTTACGTACTGTTCAAAAATGATTATTGTATATGCCAAGCGGCATCGTATTCCTGGTTTAAATTTACTTATTAGTTGATAGCTTTTATTTTTTTGCTCCTTTTTCCACAATGTTAGGCTTACCTAGTCGTAGAGACTAGGTGCCGTCACGACGGTTCACGGAGGAAGAACTAGGGTCGTGATACTTGAAGATTTGAAGCTTTTGGATGAGAATTTCTTACCCATTTATTTTCATTTTTTTATTTCCGTGCTTTGTATTGTATATCTAAGTGTGTAGTATTTTTTCCAACAATTGAATCTTGTTTATGAGAATATTCACATTTAAAATGTGGATTAAATATCTTGTTGTGCTTATGTATTGAACGATTTTTATTTATTATGAAGTGAGTTATTGTTACTTTAATTATTCTTGTTCTTTAATGTTTCCAAAGGGATTAGCTAACTCTAGGACTCGCCCATTTGCTTCGAATTAATTTTGGGTAATATAATTTGGGTTGGGAAAGATTAATTAACAGAACTTGAGGCTTTAACCCTCACTTTAATGAATCTACCTAGGGATATGATTGAACTATTTGTAGCCATAATTGGGTGTGCTTAATCTCTTAATTGTTTTTGGGATAATTCCATTAGGAAGTCTTGTTAGTCTTTAGAAGAAGCTAATATAGAATTATTGCCCGAGGCTAATTAACATAAACTCGCTCGTATTTGTAAAATTGTGAAATACATTGGATCGTTACTTGAGTGTAATTCCCCGTATATCTATACTTGTAGCCATTGATCATTTTACTTGCTTTCTAGGTTAGTTTATATTTTCGCATTTAGTTATAATTATTTTCTCAAAACTTTTCTAAGTGTTTGGCTTAGCATAATAAGTGATAATTCTCTTACACGCCTAATCACCTACATATTGTTCTTTGTGGGATTTGACCCCGACTCATAGTTGGGTAAATTATATTGCATGCGGCCGTGTCCATTTACTTTTTAGTAGTGGATCTGGACGTCATTTGTCACGACCCAAAATCTATTAAAGGTCATGATGGCGCCGAACATCACTGTCAGGCAAGCCAACACTAAAAAGTTAATTTAGTTCTCATTTTAACATTTTTGAAATCCTAATTTCCTTCAATTAAATAGTAAATGATGAACTTTACAGAGTAAATAATAATGTTCTTTTTTATTTTTCTTAGCAAATTTCAATGCTGAATAACCCATAATCATTCAAGAACCCGGTGTCATAAGTGCATGAGCATCAACTAGGAAATAAAATAATATACAACATCTGTTCGGAATACTAATTTGGACAGGAAAGAAAATACAATTACTACGAAGGAGACTCTGCTGGATGCGACTCGTAACATGGAATACAACTCACCTACGTCCCTGCATCAACCATGCTGCTACGCCACAAGGCCACTAGACATACATGTGCCTATACATCGAAATGTGTAGCAAGTGTAGTATGAGTACGAAAATAACGCGTACCCAGTAAGTATCTAGCCTAACCCCGGAAGAGTAGTGACGAGAGGTCGACATCGATACTCATTAGTGGTTCAATAACATCAGGTACAGTAAAGAGGTAAATAAATATGAGGCCGAGTAAATAAAGGAATTAAATAAGCATAAAAATACGTGATACAAATTCCCCTCTTCACAATGAACTCAAGCTTCCCATTAGAAATTCCCTCCTTAACCGGAGCACACATATCGGTATAGTGGACCTCATCAAGTAGATTATCATAAATCAAATTCGGAAAGCTCATGGATACACTAGCTTCTCGCTAAATTGTCACGGCCCAAGTTCTCTCTCTGTGAACTGTTGTGACGGCACCTAGTTTCTACGACTATGTAAGCCTAACATTTTGCAGAAATGAAATGAAAACATGAAAACTAACAATTTAACAGGTAAATTTAATTAAGAAGTTTAGATGCCTCTCGGCATATACAATAAACACTCTCGAACATAACATAAATGCTCCCAAAACCCGGAATATCATGAGTCACAAGCTACAGAAGTTAATAGTGCTTCAAAACTCCAGAAACTATCAACGAAGAAAACACAAAAAAGTCTTTAACTTACGGAAGAGTGAAGAGGGACTGCTAGGTCTTCGGACTCGGCAGATATACCTCGAAGTCTCTAAAATCGCCTCGCTTCACTGGAAATATGGCTGGGAATAGGTTCCTGGATCTGCACATGAAAAATATGTGCAGGAAAGGGCATGAGTACACCACAACGGTACCCAGTAAGCGCCAAGCCTAACCTCGGTCGAGTAGTGACGAGATCAGGTCAGGGCCCTACTGGTATATATGTATAATAAGATAATACAGTACGAAATATTGCAGTAAGGATAACAGTCAACGACAATGAAATCACAGAAAAACAACAACTCGGTACATAGAGATAGCAACAGGGGATCTCCCGGGATACAATCCCGTAGTCCCAAACGTAAATGTACAAGGGATCTCCCGAGGTACCATCCCGTAGTCCCAAACGTAAGTGTGCAGGGGGGATCTCCTGGAATACCGTTCCGTAGTCCCAAAGTAAATATCTAGTACAGGGGGATCTCCCGGGATACCGTCCCGTAGTCCCAACATAAACGTGCAGGGGGATCTCCCGGAATACTGTTCAGTAGTCCCAAAGTAAATATACAACTCAATCAACATTAACAACAGATTCAACAAGGAATTCTACCGTTTAAATTAAGTTCATATCAAGGAAGACAGGTAATTTTGCACTAAACATGCTGCACAGAGTTCAGGTAGGCTGTTAAGGCAGTTAAGACAGTTAAGGCACGTAGGCATGCTATCCTAAGCTAAACACGATAGTTACATATATTAGTATTGCTCAATTAAAGGAAAACAGATATTTGCTTAATGAAAACGGGGTTTTTCAACAAATAGCCAGTGTACGCACTCGTCACCTCACGTACACGACATTCATATATCAAACAGTACCAAATCCTAAGGGGAGTTCCCCCACACAAAGTTAGGCAAGCCACTTACCTCGAACCAAGATCAAATCAATCCGAAATCACGCTCTTGCCACGAGAATCCAACTCCGAGTGGCCCAAATCTAATCAAATCAATTACATAACGTAAATATAGCTACAAGCAACTAATTTAGCTAATGAAATGAAAGATAGGGCAAGAAAATAGTAAAACGCCCAAAAATCCTCCCCGGGTCCACGTCTCAGAATTGGGTAAATGTCACAAATATGAACAACCATTCACTCACGAGTTCACTTGCACCGAAATTATCCAAATCCGATGTCAAAATTCCACTCAAAACTCACAAGTTCGATTGGGGGACTTTTACCCATTTTCCCAACATTCTCACTCAAAATCCTTGATTAGATGAAGAAAACAACTATGGATTAAGGAAATAGAACGAAAATAGGATTAGGAATCATTACCCAATAGCTCTCCTTCAAATTCTCTCGAAAAATCGCCTTCCACCGGGATCCAAATTGAATTTTTTTGGTATGAAATTTGAAACCCTCGAAATCCCCTCTTTTGCCCAGCGATTTCCGATTCTGCGATCCCAGGACCGCATCTGCGGCTAGAGCTCCGCTCTTGCGCACCTATATCCGCATCTGCGGATGCGCTTTTGGGCTAACTTGTCCGCTTATGCAGAATCTCACTTCTTCCCCAAATCCTCTTCTGCGATCACTCCTCCGCAGATGTGGCTTCCCTTTTGCGGCTCTTGCGTCGCATCTGTGACCACTGACCCTCATGCCTAAAATCGCACCTACAACCCTGTCCTCGCTTTTGCGGGGCCGCACCTGTGGACTTCCCACCGCAGGTGCGAAAACACCAGAACAAGCAAAACATCAGATTATCCTCAAGTCCTAATTTTCACCCGTTGAGCATCCGAAACACACCCGAGGCTCCGGGACCCCAACCAAACATACCAACCAATCCTAATACACCATACAAACTTAGTCGAGCCCTCAAATCACATCAAACAATGCTAAAAACTCAAATCACCCTCCAATCCAAACTTAATGAACTTGAAACTTCAAAATTCAATAACCGATACCGAAACCAACCAAACCACGCCCGATTGATCCCCAAATTTTCACACAAGTCATATTCAACACTACGGACTTACTCAAACTTCCGAAATCGGGTTCTGTCCCCGATATCGAAAATTCCTCTACAGGCCCCAAATTCTAAAAATTCAACTTTCGCCATTTCAAGCAATGAGCTACAGACCTCCAAAATTCAATCCGAACACGCCCCTAAGCCCAAAATCACCCAACGGAGCTAACAGAATCGACAGAACTCCATCTCGGAGCCGTCTTCACACTGTTTCAACTACTGTCCAAATTCTAAGGCTTAAGCTCTCATTTAGGGACTAAGTGCCCCAAAACACTCCGAAACTCAAAATGAATCATCCCAGCAATTAACCATAGCAGAAATAGATACGGGGGAAACAGTTAACAGGGGATTGGGGCGTTAATTCTCAAAACGACAGGCCGGGTCGTTACATCCTCCCCCTCTTGAAATATTCGTTCGTCCTCGAACGAGCATAGATACATACCTTAAGTGATGAAAAATGAGGATAACGGCTGCGCATATCCTGCTCGGTCTCCCAAGTCGCCTCCTTGACCGGTTGACCCTGCCACTAGACCTTCACTGATGCAATGTTCTTTGACCTCAACTTTCGAACCTGCCTGCCCAATATAGCCACTGGCTCCTCAACATAAGATAGATCCTTGTCCAACTGGACTGAGCTGAAATCCAACACGTCAGACGGATCACCGTGATACCTCCGAAGCATCAAAACATGAAATACCAAATGAAATCCTGCCAAGCTGGGAGGTAAGGCAAGCTCATAAGTAACCTCTCCAACAAGCCGCAACACCTCAAATGGACCAATAAACCTTGGGCTCAACATGCCCTTCTTTCCAAATCTCATAACGCCCTTCATAAGCGAAACCCGAAGCAAGACCCTCTCTCCAACCATAAATGGAACATCACGATCCTTCCGGTCCGCATAACTCTTTTGTCTGGACTGGGCTGTACGAAGTCTATCCTGAATCACCTTAACCTTCTCCAAAGCTTCCTGAACCAAGTCTTTGCCCAATAATCTAGCATCACCCGCCTCGAACCAACCCACTGAGGACCTACACTGCCTACCATACAGAGCCTTATACGGTGCCATCTGAATGCTGGAATGATAACTGTTATTATAGGCAAACTCCGCAAGTGGCAAGAACTGATCCCAAGAACCTCCAAACTCCATCATACACGCACGGAGCATATCATCAAGAATCTGAATAGTGCGCTCGGACTGTCCGTCTGTCTGGGGGTGAAATGTCGTGCTCAACTCCACACGAGTACCCAACTCATGCTGTACAGCTCTCCAGAATCGTGATGTAAACTGTGTACCCCGGTCAGAGATGATAGATACCGGCACGCCATGAAGTCTGACAATCTCACGGATATAAACTCGAGCCAGATGCTCGGAGAATAGGTAGTCATCACTAGAAGGAAATCAGCAAACTTGGTCAGCCTATCTACAATCACCCAAACTGCATCAAACTTCCGCTGAGTCCGTGGGAGCCCAACAACAAAGTCCATAGTGATCCGCTCCCATTTCCACTCTGGAATCTCTAACTTCTAAAGCAATCCACCCGTGTCGTTGATGCTCATACTATACCTGCTGGAAATTTAAACACCGAGCAACATACTCCACTATGTCCTTCTTCATTCTATGCCACCAATAATGTTGTCTCAAGTCCTGAAACATCTTCGCGGCACCGGATGAATAGAGTACCGCGAGCTTAGAGCCTCCTGTAGAATCAACTCAGGCAAGCCATCCACATTAGGCACACATAGCCTGCCCTGCATCATCGATGCACCATCATCCCCAATAGTGACCTTCTTTATTAATACCATGCTGAACCGTGTCCTTCAGGACTAGCAGATGGGGGTCATCATACTGACGCTCCCTGATACGATCATAAAGAGAAGACTGAGAGACTACACAAGCCAATACTCGGCTAGGCTTACAAATATCCAATCTCACAAATTGGCTGGGTAAGGCTCAACATCCAACGCCATGGGCCTCTCTGCTGTAGGTAGATAGGCCAAACTCTCTGCCTGGTGACCCAAAGCATCGTCCACTACATTGGCCTTTCCCGGGTGGTACAAAATAGTGATATCATAATCCTTAAGCAGATCTAACCACCTCCTATGATGCAAATTAAGATCCTTTTGCTTGAAAAAAATACTACAAACTTCGGTGGTCAGTATTGATCTCACAAGGGACACGATACAAATAGTGACTCCAAATCTTCAAGGTATGAACAATAGCAGCTAACTCAAGGCCGTGGACATGATAGTTCTTTTCATGCACCTTCAGCTATCTGGACGCGTAGGCAATCACCCTACGATCCTGCATCAACATTGTACCGAGGCCAACTCGCGACGCATCACAATAGACTGTAAGACCCCGAACCTATAGGCAATATCAATACTAGGGCTATAGTCAAAGCTGTGTTGAGCTTTTGAAAGCTCTCCTCACACTCTTCCGTCCACCTGGAAGGAGCACCCTTCTGGGTCAGCCAGGTCATAGGTGTTGCAACAGGTGAGAATCCCTCAACAAATCGACGGTAATAACCCGCCAAAACAAGAAACTCCGAATCTCTGTAGCTGAGGACGGTCTGGGCCAACTTTGCACTGCTTCCACTTTCTTCAGATCCACCTTGATCCCTTTACTAGATACCACATGACCCAAGAATGCCACGGAATCTAACCAGAACTCACATTTTGAGAATTTTGCATATAATTTATTTTCTCTCAAGGTCCGAAGTACTATCCTCAGGTGCTGCTCATGATCTTCCCGACACCGGAAGTACACCAGATTGTCATCAGTAGAGACAATGATGAACGAGTCAAGATATGGCCAAAATATAGTATGCATCAAACGCAGCAATGCTGCTGGGGCGTTGGTCAGCCCAAAGGACATAACAAGGAACTCGTAATGACCATACCGAGTCTTGAAAGGAGTCTTCGGGATATTTGGCTCCCGAATCTTCAACTGATGATAACCCGAACGCAAATCAATCTTGGAAAATACTCGAGCACCCTGTAACTGATCAAACAGGTCATCAATACGAGGCAAAGGATACCGGTTATTCACTGTAACTTTGTTCAACTAGCAATAATCAATGCACATATGCATAGAACCATCCTTTTTCTTCACAAACAAATCAGGAGCACCCCAAGGTGACACACTAGGCCGAATAAAGCTCTTATCAAGCAATTCCTGTAACTGTTCCTTCAACTTCTTCAACTTAGGAGGGTCCATACGATAAGGAGGAATAGATATGGGCTGAGTGCCCAGCAACAAATCATGCCTAAATCAATATCTCTATCGGGCGGCATGCCCGAAAGATCAGCTGGAAACACATCAGGGAAATCCCTCACTACTGGACTGAATCAAATGTAGGGGTATTAATACCGACATCTCTCACATAAGCTAGATACGCGTCATACCTCTTATCAACCATTCGTTGAGCTTTAAGAAATGAAATAACTCAACTAGGAGTGTAATCTACAGTACCCCTCCACTCTACTCGCGGTACACCTGGCATAGCCAGCATCACGGTCTTGGCGTGACAATCAAGAATACCATAATGGGGCGACAACCAGTCCATGCCCAAGATAACCTCAAAATCTACCATGGTGAGCAATGATAAATCGACTCTGGTAAGAAAACCACTTAGAGCTTGAATCGAATAGTACCAATGCATCTCTATGACATACCGAAATAATACTTATAATGATAGAATTGTAAGTAACAACCTCAGTATGAGCAGGAAGGGCATAGTATCTGGCCTGGCCTCCCCCTCTAGGGCGACCTCTACCGCCCTGCCCTCCACCTCTAGCTGCTGAGCAGGTGGGGTGGCAGCTGGTGCTCTAATCATAACTTGGGAACCCTGTGGAGCACGCTGTGGCTGAGAAGTCTGCGGAGGTGCACCCCTCCTAAGCCTAGGGCAATCCCTCACTATATGGCGTGTGTCGCCACACTCAAAACAAGCCCTGGGAGGACGTGGTGGCTGTCACTGGCTCGGGCCAGGTTCGCTAGACTAACCACTGAAAGCACCCCGTGCAGGAGGCACACTGGATACTGGAGGTGCATAATAAGGCTCCTGAGATCTAGGAGGAGCTGGAATACCACTAGCAGCTGGAAGAGCTGAATGAACGGGGTGACTCACATAGCCCCTACAAAGACGAACTGCAGTTGGGGCACGGGCACCAGAATAATGTCCCGACTCCCGAGACCTCCTGGCCTCTCTCTCCTCCCTATCCCGAGCAAGCACACCCTCTACTCTCCTAGCAATACTCACCACTTGTTGATAGGCGATATCCATCTCTAACTCCCGGGCCATGCTAGACCTGAAGTTGGTAATGAGCCTCTCAATAAACCGGCGAACTCTCTCTCAAACTGTAGAAACAAAGGCCGGTGCATGTCTAGCCAAGCCACTGAAACGGACAACATACTCTGAAACAGTCATAGTACCCTTGCGCAAATGCTCCAACTCCGCACGCCATGTGTCCCTAAGGCTCTGAGGGACATACTCCCTCAAAATCATATCCGAGAACTAGGTCCATGTAAGGGAAGTTACCTCAGCCGGACTGTCCAACTCGAAAGTACAACCTCAAAGTTGGAAGGCAGTGAAAGAAACCCCACTCGACTTTACTATGCCCATAGTGCAGAGGATACGGTGGCACTCCTCAAAAAATCCTTGGGCATCCTCTGATGCTAGACCACTGAATGTAGGAGGGTCGTACTTCTTGTACCTATCAAGCCTCCGCTGCTCTTCTTCTGAAACTACTTCCCTATCCTCGGGCTGAGCTGGGGCTACAGGCGGTACCGCTATAACCTCTGGGATCTGATCGACCTGAACCTGCTGCTCTAGGGTGCGGGCGGTGGGAATTTGTGCTCCTCCCCCAGCCTGAGATGTGGCTGCAGCAAGGGAAATCAACCCTACCTGAGCTAGAGTGCTGTACATGCTCACGAACTGTGCAAGGGCCTGTTGGAGAGCTGGAGTAGTAGTAGTAGTAGGCGTATCAGGTGCATGGGCTCCGAGTGGAGCTACTGGTGGCTCCTCTTTAGCAGCTCGTACGAGTGCTCTAGCTGCACCACGTGTGCGTCCTTGGCCTCTGGTGGCTCTAGAAGCGGGCGCGAGTGCCTAGTCATCTCCGGTAGCACGTGTCCTCACCATCTGCGAGAGAATAGAAGACATATGTTAAGAATTTCGAAGTCAATAATCTCGCATGACAAGGAATCAAATGAAGTGGAATTTTCTTAACAGTTTCATAGCCTCTCAAAGATAAGTACAGATGTCTCCGTTCTGATCCACGAGACTCTAATAAACCTGCTCTTGACTGACGACTCTTATGAACCTAGAGCTCTGATACCAACTTGTCAGGGCCCAAGTTCTCCCTTTGTGAACCGTCGTGACGGCACCTAGTCTCTACGACTAGGTAAGCCTAACATTTTGCGGAAATGAACAGAAAACATGAAAACCCAATATTTAACTGGTAAATTTAATTAAGAAGTTTAGATGCCACTCAGCATATACAATACACACTCTCGAACTTAACATAAATGCTCCCAAAACCCATAATATCATGAGTCACAAGCTGCAAAAGTAAATAGTGTTTCTAAACTCTAGAAACTATCAACGAAGAAAATACAAGAAAGTCTTTAACTTAAGGAAGAGTAGAGAGGGACTCCTAGGTCTGCGGACGCGGCAGATATACCTCAAAATCACTAAAATTGCCTCGCCTCACTGGGAATATGGCTAGGAAGAGGTACCTCGATTTGCACAGGAAAAACATATGCAGGAAAGGGCAAGAGTACACCACAGTGGTACCTAGTAAGTGCCAAGCCTAACCTCGATCGAGTAGTGATGAGATCAGGTCAGGGTCCTACTGGTATATATGTATAATAAGATAATGCAGTATGAAGTATCGCAGTAAAGATAAATACTAACAGTCAACGAGAATGAAATCACAGAAAAATAGCAATTCAGTAGACATAGATAGCAACAGGGGATCTCCCAGGATATCGTCCCGTAGTCCCAAACGTAAATGTACAGGGGATCTCCCGGGATACCGTCTCGTAGTCCCAAACGTAAATGTGCAGAGAGATCTCCCGGAATACCGTTCCGTAATCCCAAAGTAAATATCCAGTACAGGGGGATCTACCGGGATACCGTCCTATAGTCCCAACATAAACGTGCAGGGGGATCTCCCGGAATACCGTTCCGTAGTCCTAAAGTAAATATAAAACTCAATCAGCATAAACAACAGTTTCAACAAGTAATTATACAGTTTAGATTAAGTTCATATCAAGGAAGACAGGTAATTTTTGTAATAAACATGCTGCACAGAGTTCAGGTAGGCAGTTAATGAAGTTAAGGCATTTAAGGGACGTAGGCATGCTTTCCTAAGCTAAACATGATAGTTACATATACTAGTATGGCTCAATTAAAGGAAAAACAGATAATTTCCTAATGAAAACGGGGTTTTTCAAAAAATAGCTAGCGTACGCACTCGTCACCTCACGTACACGGGAGTTCCCCCACACAAGGTTAGGCAAGCCACTTCCCTCGAACCAAGCTCAAATCAATCCGAAATCACGCTCTTGCCACGAGTATCCAACTCCGAGTGGCCCAAATCTAATCAAATCAATTACATAACCTAAATATAGCTACAAGCAACTAATTTAGCTAATGAAATCAAAGCTAGGGCAAGAAAATAGAAAAACGCCCAAAAATCCTCCCCGGGCCCACGTCTCGCTATCGGGTAAAAGTCACAAATTATGAACACCCATTCACTCACGAGTTCACTCGTACCAAAATTATCCAAATCTAATGTCAAAATCCCACTCTAAACTCAGAAGTTCGATCGGGGGACTTTTCCCTATTTTCCCAACTTTCTCACTGAAAATCCTTGATTAGATGAAGAAAACAACTATGGATTAATAAAATAGGATCAAAATAGGACTAGGAATCGTTAACCAACAACTATCCTTCAAATTCTCTCGAAAAATCAGTTTCCACCGAGCTCCAAATTGAAATTTTGTGATAAGAAATTTCAAACCCTCAAAATCCCCTTTTCTGCCAGCGATTTCCGCTTCTGCGATCGTAAGACCGCATCTGCGGTCCCGCTTCTGCGGCTAGATCTCCACACCTGCGCAAATTCATTAACTGTCCAGCCTCCGCACCTGTGCACCTATATCCGCATATGCGAATGCACTTCTGTGCTAACTTGTCCTCTTCTGCGGAACTTCACTTCTTCCCCAAATCCGCTTCTACGATCACTCCTCCGCAGATGCGGCTTCGCTTTTGCGGCTCTTGCATCACATCTGTGATCACTGACCTTCATACCTAAAATCGCACCTACGACCCCGTCCTCTCTCCTGTGGGCCGCACCTGCGGACTTCCCACCGCAGGTGCGAAAACACCAAAACTAGCAAAACTTCAGATTATGCTCAAGTCCCAATTTTCACCCGTTGAGCATCCGAAACACACCCTAGGTTCCCAGGACCTCAACCAAACATACCAACCGATCCTCATACACCATACGAACTTAGTCGAACCCTCAAATCACATCAAACAATGCTAAAAACTCACATCACGCTCCAATCCAAACTTAATGAACTTGAAACTTAAAAATTCTACAACCGATGCCAAAACCCACGAAACCACGTCCGATTGACCCCAAATTTTGCACACAAGTCATATTCAACACTACGGACCTACTCAAACTACCAGAATCGGATTCTCACCCCGATATGTCAAATTCCCCTACCTTCCTGAAACTCCAAAAATTCAACTTTCGCTATTTCAAGCCTAAATGAGATACAGACCTCCAAAATACAATACGAATACGCCCCTAAGCCCAAAATCACGCAACAGAGCTAACGAAATCAACAAAACTCCATTCCGGATCCATCTTCACACTGTTCCAACAATGGTCCAAATTCTAAGGCTTAACCTCTCATTTAGGGACTAAGTGCCCCAATACCCTCCGAAACTCAAAATGAATCATCCCGGCAATTCACAATAGCAGAAATAGATACGGAGGAAACAATTAATAGGGGATCTGGGCGTTAATTCTCAAAACGACCGTCCGGGTCGTTACACGAATATTAGGCATGATTCCATGAGGATATAATATAGGAAATGCTGAGGCGTACGGCCCGACCCAACATAATATTTAAATTGTGCACTGCCGAGGGTCGAACGGCATGAACCATAGATGCATCTATTAACCTACCGAGGCAAATGGCCCGCTCCCCTGAGAGTGTGGTGCACAAATCCTACCGAGGCGAACGGCCCGATCCCATAAGAGTGAAATACATAATCCTGCTGAGGCGATCGGTCCGATCCCATAAAAGTAAGAAGCTTTAACGGGTCCTTGACCCCATTCACGAATAAACGTGCAAATTATAATGTCTTTAACAAAACCTTTTAGTGAAAACATATATATATATATATATATATATATATATATATATATATATCGCCGAATCATTTCGTAAGAGGAGTACAATTACTCAATGAGTAATCATGAACTCATGATGTCTCTACAATAGTCCGACTAGTCTTACGTAGTAATGTAAAACAGAGGAATTTAATAGGCAAGAGACTACTTAAATAGTACAGCTATAGCATGATGTGAACCTAAGCGTACCTAGACAATAACATGAATGTAGCTACGTAAGGGATCTCGTCACCTTGCGCATACATAGCCTCCACAACAAGTAGCACATATCAATTTACAATACCTAGGGGTAATTTCCCCCTCACAGGGTTAGACAAGAGACTTACCTTTCCGAAGTTCCATAACCGGCTCCAACACCACTCTAACACCTAAAACTGATGCCCAACGCTCCAAAAATAGTCAAATAAAGTGCAAAGCAATGAAAATATACTCTAATAATCATAACAATTCAATTTTAAAAAATTCCCAACTCCGCTCAGAAAGTCGATGAAATCACCCTCGGGCCCACGTGCCCTGATTCCAAATTTTTTTCAAAGATAAACATTACCCATAACATTACGAACGCATGTATAAGGTTTATTCTAAATCTAATGCCTAAATTCGTGGTCAAAATCCAAAAATATAAATTTCTAGGTTTTTCTTCAAAAACCCCAAATTTCCACTAATTTCCCATGATTTTCCATGTTAATATCCAGATATAATCCAAGTATTTAACTTGCAATAGGTGGGAATCACTTACCTTGACGTAGACGATGAAGATGGAGCTCCAAAATCGCTCCTAGCTCGTCTCCCATGGAGGAAATGAGATGAAATGAGCCCAATCCGTTTTGCAAAATTATACACTGCCCACGCGACTGTAAGGCCCCGTAAAAATTTATGCTCAAAACCCGGTAGCTCGTAGTGTTAAGTTCCGGATAAGTGCTGGCAATGTGTAAATCCAGACCCTTTGAACCGAGCTAAACATTCGAAAAATCAAAGAATCAAAGTTTTCCAGAAAAGTGCTATTTTGCGGTCCAAAATACGGTCGCAAATCAAGTATGCAGACCGCATTTCTGCCGCAGATTGAGTCAGTGGTTTGGTTAAAATTGAGGTCAAAATGCGGTCCATTATGCGATCACATAACTGATATGCAGACCGCATTTCTATCGCAAATGAGTCCTTGTGCCAGTCAAAATTTAAGGTCAATTATGCGGTGCATTATGCGACTGCAGATCGTGTATGCGGATCGCATTTCTGCCGCAAACCCAGACAGTAGGATCAGAGTTTTGGAGCACTTTTGTGATCCATTATGCGGACCGCATTTCCACTCTGTGATTGCAAAGTGCGACCGCAAACCTGACTCGGTCTCATATTTTTTTCTAAATTTTAAACCCGACCCCCTTTTAATAAAATACCCCAATCCCTCATTTTAACATACTTTCTGAATAAAATAAGAGAGAGGGAAGAGAGGGTTCTTGAGAGAGAAAGTTCACCTTTACCAACTTGATTTTCAAAGTCACCCAGGCCCGGGAAATTTCAAGTAATTGTCTTCACTTCCGTTCTTGCAGGTAAAATCCCCAACCCTTTTTCATTGGGTTTCATATTTAAACAAAAAGGGGGATTCTCACGCGTTGATTCTTGAAAACAAAGTTGAAATACACATGCATGTCCTTTAAAAGCAAAAATCTAGTAAGAAGAATTGGGTGGGAGTAAAGAATTATAAAAGAAGGGTTGATAACCAAAATGAGTTCGGGTAGTAATTGTGAACTTCAATTCTAAGATTTATGTGTTAACTTGTGAACTAGATTGTCGATACTAGGCTATTCGTGAGCCGAAGTAGAAGTAAAAAGGGGAAATTCGATTCCAAGTATGTATGGCTAACTTTAACCTTTGTAAAGTCACCCTGTTTGGTGTACAAGTTGTTGGTATGCGTTTCTTATGTGGACTATTTGTGAATTCTGTTTGCTTCATGGGTGTTAGGGCAAGATGGCCTATTTCATGAATTCTTGTGACTAAATTGCATTGAACATTATTGGTTAACGTTCCGATATGACAGTGTGAATAAATGGCAACAAACTAAGTGTGTTTGTGAATGTGTTTATGTGGTAAGGGCTGTGAAATAAATGATGGAAAGAAGCCATAATTGATGCAATTGAAACAACTTGGTAATATCATATGTGATTTGTCGTGGGCAACTATCATTGTAACTTAAATTGTATATGGGCTGTTATATATGATGGAAATGGTATTGAGGTTAATGAAAACTCATTGTGAAATTGTTATTGTTGTTGTGAAATGATATTTTGGGTGGCCTGAAGCCTTGTGATTGAACCGTGAACTAATGTTGTTGTGTGAAATGTGATTGTCCGGTGGGATCGGGTTGCGCGCCGCAACATGAAGTTATAAGGTGTGGGTTGTGGTGATAAGGGCGGCCGAGGTAATAAGGGTGGAAAAGTGATCGAAATCACTATTGAAATGAACATATGTGAAATTTGTGAAATCATTGATGTGATGAAATGATGTTGGAAGGAAAAAAGGAGAGAGTGTGAAACTTGTTTGACTTTGGTTGTTCCTTTCATGTGCATTTGATTGTTGATTCTATTACTGTACGTTACTTGTGTATTGTTTGAGTTTACTTAGGGTAAGGTTTGTTCATACATACCAGTACAATTCAAATGTACTGACGTCCCTTTTGCCGGGGCGCTACATTCGTGTTATGATTGTAGGTGGATCTATAGCAGGTACTCCAGTCCACCGACCGTAGCACTCCTTCACTTCCCGTCAGCTGAATTGGTGAGCCCCCTTTCCTCCCGGGGCCCTGCGTGGCTCATGCCGCTTTTATTTCGGAGTCTTGTTTTGGTATTTGTGTAAGGTATAGCTGGAGCCTTGTTACCGGCAAGTATTGTATCATCCTTTTGTATCCTTAGAGGCTCCGTAGACAAGAAATGTGGGTTGTGAACTTATGTAATATGTATTTTGTATGTTGGGGCGATGTAAGTTGTAAACCACGCTAAGTAACCATGTTTGTTATGTATATTTCGTAAAAAGGTGTTTTAATTATAAATGGCTATTTCTTGATTAGCGAGTAATGAAAAACACGGGGTAACATGAGGGATAGCAAAAGGCACCCAGGTCCGCTTAACTGGGCTACCCGGTCGAGCGCCGGTCATGTCCCTCGGTTTTTGGGGCGTGACAAACTTGGTATCAGAGGCTAAGGTTTTAAAAGAGTCCTAGGATGTGTCGGAGACGTTTCTAGTAGAGCCCTTCTTATCCGTGTGTTATCGACCACATCTATAAGTAGGGGGCTGCATAGACATTTAGGAAATTACCCTCTTCTTTGTTATTCTATATCGTGCGATGAAGTGAAATGTGAAAGTGTCTATGTTTAACTCGTGCTCTGCTTCGAATTTTTCAGTAATGGCACCTAAAGAGAGCCAGACTCGGTATTGGGGCCAATGCCACCCCGAGTGTGGCTATGGATCATGTACTTGATGTCGTGGGTGAGAGTGACTCCCCAGTCTTGAATCTACCTGGCCCATCTATTCCAGATCAAAGTGTTCATGTTCCTGCTGCGACAGAGGGTGCTACCATCCCTCCCGCCGATATTCCTTATTCTGATGCGGTTCCAGCTTCCTGTCCCGGGGTTCCTGATGGGGACCTTAGAGGATCCATCCGAATGTTGACCTAGTTAGTGGCCGCTCAGGCCCAGAGATCTCATGATACCCCTGCGTCCTCCAGCGGACAGGGAGATTCCTCCAGCTCCAGAGTCAACCAGTTTCTGCGGTTAGCCCCTTCAGAGTTCTCAGGCACAGACCTAGAGGCCGATCCGCAAGATTTCCTTGATGAAATGTATAAGACCCTTCGAGTGATGAAGGCTTCAGAGACGGAGGGAGTTGAGTTGGCTTCATACAGGTTGAAGGGAGCAGCGTATTCGTGGTTCGAGATGTACGAGGATTCCCGTGGGGAGGGAAGACCTCCGGCTAGATGGGATGAATTTGTAGATGCATTTATGGACCACTTCTTGCCTACCGAGACAGTGGCAGCCGTGCCACTGAGTTTGAGGTCCTCAAGCAGGGCAGTATGAGTGTTTGGGAGTACCACATGGAGTTTGTGAGATTGTCCAAGTATGCTCCTCAGTTAGTGTCGACCATGTATACTCGAGTTCGGCGATTCGTTCAGGGCCTTAGTCCTTTGGTGGTGAATGAGGCTGCTACAGCGGCCTTACACTCGGATATGAATTATGGAAAGATTGTGGGATTCGCTCAGGCCACAGAGGCTAGAAAGTTGAAGATACGGACGGAAAGGGAGAGTAGCAGCAGAGCCCGATCAGTAGGTCACTCAGGGAGACCCGTTCAGGGGAGAGGGCCATCATGGCCATCCCAATCATATGCTCAGTCTTTAACGAGCGCACCGCCATCTGTGCACAGTCATCCGCAGAGCAGTCACTCAAGACTAGGTTCAGACACTAGGAGACCCCATCAGTCCGGTCATTCTGGAGGAAGATCACGGCAGCAGAGAGGGCTCCATGCCCCAAGTGTGGGAGGTTCCATTCCGAGACTTGTTATTTGGATATCCCGGTGTGTTATAGATGCGGGGTGAGAGGTCATATCCAGCGGGACTATCGTGGGCCCAGTCAGGGCATGGGTAGGGGATTTGCTCAATCATCTGGTTCTTCAGCCGCCACATCATCTGTGCGTCCTCCAGCCCCATCAGGGCGTGGTGCAGTTAGGAGTGGAGCTCGTGGTAGAGGTGGACCCAGCCGGTTTTATGCTTTGAGTGGTCGCCAGAGTGCAGAGGCTTCTCCAGATGTGGTTACAGGTATCTTGTCTGTTCAGGCCATTGATTGTTATGCTCTTATTGATCCAGGGTCCTCTTTGTCTTATGTCACCCCATTCATTGCTTCAAATTTTGGGATAGAACCCGAACAACTTCATGAGCTGTTCTCCGTATCGACTCCGGTTGGTGATTCTATTACAGCCGCGCGAGTTTACATGTATTGTGTTGTCATGGTATGTGGTCGTGTTACCACGGCCGATCTTATCGAACTTGGCATGGTGGATTTTGATGTGATTATGGGTATGGACTTGTAAGGCCCCGGAAAATTTTGCTAGGCGATATAGGATTTCGGGGTGCCAGGTAGACTAATTGTAATATTTTATGTGCTTTAAATATGATTCAAATGAATTGGACGTGGTGAATAAGTGTATGAGTCATGAAATAAGTGATGTGAGGTCCAAAGGGAAGCCTAAGTCTAAGCCAAGTTGGAAAATTTCATAATAGGCTATGATTTGAAATGAGTTTGCACAAGTCCTCACTTTGGAAGAGCATATCTTCGTGTATATGATGAGTTGTGGGATGCACAACCTATCAAATTAAAGCTCATTGAGTCCAGTTTCCGACGCATCAAACCGTTCGTCATTTGGAGGTGTATACAGAAAGTTATGACCATTTTCGTGTCCCTTCCGTCTCCAGCGCCATGGGTAGCACCGGGCGCTAGCCGTGGCGCCAGGAATTTTTGAGCTACTGGAATCAGCGCCACAGGCAGCGCCCAGCGCCACCTGTGGCGCCCGAAACATTTTATATACACAATTTCGGGGTTCATTTTTACCCATTTCATTTGGACGAACTTGGGGTTCTTCTTTCACCCTCTCAAGACCTTCAACTCCCCAAATCTTCAAGGTAAGCAACCTCCATTTACTTGGTGTAAAATTCCATCATTCCTACCCTAGTATTGATGAAATCTTCTCATAAAACACATAGATTTTCAAGAAATACCTTCAAGAACTCAAAGGAGGGTTTTGCAAAATTTGTTCCAAAAGGTAAATCCTACATCTTAGACTTACATATATGAATATATTATGGAAATATGAGTATGAATTAAGTGTTGGAACTCTTGGTGTAGGGATTGGAAGCCATAAGTTCCCAATATAAATACAAAATTATTGTAGATATTGAAAGGGTGATTATTTGATATGATTTATTGGTTGGGTGTGAATGGATGGTTACACATCTGTTGTTGGAAGTTATAAATTGGTTAGGAATGATGGTAGAATAAATTGTTGGTTAATGGTGATAGTTGGATGATTTAATACTATGGTTATGAGATGAAAAGATTTATACCTACAAGGCGTTTGATAATATGCCTAAATGGCTTAAGTTATGGAATTTGTTACTAATATTGGCCATATTGAATGTTGTATTGTAGATTGAAGTTGCTTAAGTGTATTGGATCATTGTAGTATCATTATGGGGCGAATTTGAGGTATGTATGGCTAACTTTAACTCTTGTAGAATCCCCTTGTTGTGACGAGCATACGGTATGTGTACCCTGTATGAAAATATGTGTATTGATTGTCTTAGTTGATTTCCACACCACCATGTTATATGGGATTGTGAGAAGTGATTTGATGTGCCTACCTTATTATGTGCAAAGTTTGTAAACGCTTGAGGATACCGACGTGGAAGTATGAGTTAACGAATGAAAGAATGTTAATGTGTCCAAATGTGGGAATGTGTATAATGGCTAAAAACCCTGCGTGGTAAGTAATGAAAGAGGGTATTATGAAATGACGTAAATAAGTTAAACGATTACGACAACACCTTGTACATGAATTACTGCTTGGTGACAGTTATGGTGCCTTGGGCCCAAATGTATGAATTGTTAATATGAACTTGTGTTTCTTTGAAATGATGATTCTTGTGATGTATTGTTTATGGTTGTGATTACAAAATGTGATTGTCAGGCGGGGTCGGGTTGCGCGCCGCAACACGAAGTAATAGGTGTGGGTTGTGGTGATAAGGGTGGCCGAGGTAATAAGGGTGGCCGAAGTAATAAGGGTGGAAAAGAGATAGAAATCACTATTGAAATGTACATATGTGAAAGTTGTGAAATCATTGATGTGATGAAATAATGTTTAAAGGGGAAAAGGAGAGACCGTGAAACTTGTTTGGCTTTTGTTGTTCCTTTCATGTGCATTTGATCGTTGATTCTATTACTGTTCGTTACTTGTGTATTGTTTGATTTTACTTGGGGTAAAGTTTGTTCATACATACCTGTACAATTCAAATGTACTGACGTCCCTTTTGTCGGGGGCGCTACATTCGTGTTTTGATTATAGGTGGATCTATAGCAGGTACTCCAATCCACCGACAGTAGCACCTCCTCCACTTTCCGTCAGCTGTATTGGTGAGCCCTTTCCTCTCGGGGCCTTGCGTGGCTCATGCCGCTTTCCCTCCCGGAGTATTATTTTGGTATTTGTGTAAGGTATAGCCGAAGCATTGTTGCCGGCATTTCCATATTATTCTTCAGTTGTATTTAGAGGCTCCGTAGACAGGTTGTGGGTAGTGGCGGGTATTGGAATTTAAAATAGAAATATTGATGTTTGGCAATGATGTATAAAACTTGTAATACCTTTAAAACTTGGTATCAGACCCTAAGGTTTTAAAGTGTCCTAGGATGCCTCGGAGCAGTGTCTAGTAGAGTCCTTCTTATCGGTGTGTAGTCGACACATCTATAAGTTGGAGGCTATTCGGAAAATTAGGAATTTCACCCTTCTTTGATACTCCAATCGTGCGATAGAGCTCAAGTTAGGGAGCTGATTTCCTCTCTAAGTCTTATTCTCAAGATTGGTAACCTTAATACCATAATCCGCGAATTTGAAGCATGTAAGGAGGGATTGATCCCACCATTGAGTCCGAGTGGATTGCCCAAGGACTTGTTAGGAGAATGTGTTGAGCTGTGGATGGATTGGTAAAACATATCGCTAAGAGGGGGAGTGTCCTTGTCCCTATTGATGTCTCTACACCATCAGATCGTGTAGTATATCAGTATGTTACCTACCTATGTACGTTAGGGATGTGGAGTCGAGGGGTATCGATTAAGCTATTGCCCTATCAACCTAATGTCATTAAGTGAGTCAAATGAAAATTTCTACTCATTGTATATGTACATCCATATTGAAGAGTCCTCATAAACATGGTCTTAACAAGATGTTGAATGACAAAACATTGCATGTATCGACTCTTTGAACGAGACGCACTATTCGTGAATCCACTCTGTTATGAATTCTCTTATTTACATTCTTGTGGAATTAAGTTCTATAATTATGCCCTTGAATTGAGTTATAACTCTAGGATTGATACTTCCCACTTGCTTTTCCTAAATTCTCACCAAGGGACTATATCCGATGAATTCCTTACAGAATCTTTTCATTTAAATGGACAAAATCTACTCGTTTGTGCCTATACATGCACCGTCGTAAAGTTTACCTATGTGGTGTCAAGTTCCATTCAAAGCATCCCAGCGTTGCGATCCTTCTCGAGTCACTCTTTTACTAAGTTGTGTATATGTCTTATATGGTTTGAACAGTCAATCTACTCTCTTGCGAATATCATCATGAAAGCTTCTCACTGACTAGTAGTATAAGAGCATACCTTAACACCTCACATGAGTGCATGTCAATCGAAATGGTCACCGTGTGCATAAAGTCTCTCTAAAAAAAATGAGATCCTCACATCCACGTCATAGGAAGATCTTGTGTCGCCATAACTTTCGTGTCCACTTGGGACATCCCGCGGTAAGTAGCTCACTTTGTCCTAGTATTGTGATTGCTCGTGGCATGGTCGTATATTGCAGTTGGGAGTTAATATAGCAGAAGCATGTCCAGCTCATAACAAATGTTTACTTTCTCTTTACATCTCCATAACATGTGTTCATTGTGTTCTTTAGTTAATAAATTCATTGTGCTAGTTTCCCCACACTTGTTCGATAACCATGAGAGAACATATCCTTCTATGAGTCATTGTAACACTTCCTTTCTCGTAAGGACCCTTACTAGGCTCTCTGTCCAGACCAAACACACCTTTGGGGGTTATTATAGCACAACGCCTGTTTCTCTTGTTTTTCTGTATTTCATTAGCATCTGGATAGTTCTCAAGTCAAAATCCATGAAGAACTCATTATGAACATCTGCAAACCCTCCATGATTATTCTATACTATCTCATTGGGTTCCCATATCACTTCAAGTTCATCAAGGGTTGATAGCATGCCGCAATTACTAAAATTGAATGATCTCTTTCCGATAATAGATTATCTACACTTGTGCCAGTCTAACGATCTGCTTATCAGTCTAAGTCTCGCCTTTTGGTTTCGGGTTGGCCAAGGAGAAATACACCTAGTAACACATTCATATGTCAAAGCCTTTCTCTCAGTCAAGTCTTATAGCATCTCCCAATGTGGCTTGTAATAGCTGGTTGTGTAAAAGTGTGTTGTAGTGCTTCATTATGAAGTTGAGTTGCTAAACATAATTGGATTATTTTGAATTCTAGAGCTATACATCACGTGACTTCATACAGAGATCTTCTTTAAAAAATGTAGCTTCTCGTAATCGCTTTATATTACCACCCTTCCTAGTGGATACAATGTAAAGGTTACTTCCATAAGGCTCTTTCACTTTCTTTTAATTTGTCTTGCATGGTGTGTTATTTACCCGTAATCTTCAATGCGATATTATCTCAATGTCTTGAATAGTCATCCAACTATACGATTCGATTAAATTCACCTCATTTTTATACTATACAAGTACCCTTTTCTAAAAGGACACTGAAAGTAGGTAAATCCCCCTTTACTATAGACCTCTAATATCTTCGACTTAGTTTAAGCTTGTTGGTTCCAAATGGTGCTCATTAGTTTTGCTACACTACTATCTATTTCATCTGATAACTCTCATTGTAAAATTCATTTACGTTTCATGGCATCAAAGAGGAAGTCTTGTAGCATTAAGGAAGGGGACATATTCCTTTTGTTAGAATAAATAAATATTGCTGGTATTCTTTGTAGATGTTCTTCTAACAACCAGTTATTTGCTCGGCTTATCCATATGACTAGATAACCCAGGTTACTTCTCCTCAATAAATGCATTAAGATTTCTCATTCTTTCGAACTTATCCATATGTGGCACTTTGAGGTCTTGTTTTATACCAACTCGTAACGGTTTTAAGTACTTTCTTGCCATTTTTATCGATCTTCTAGGGCTACGAGGGCTTGTCTCATGGGTTTCAAAAGTAATGATTTCCCTTAAGCTCAGGCTGAAATTGCCCCGATTTCAAACCAAAGTGCGTCCCCTTTTTCCAAAGTCTTAAATGGGTCGGATTGGATGGGTTACGTGGCCTTCTTCTCACTCGACTCTAGAATAATTGACTATATCATTTTCATGTGAAGGGAGTTTTGCTACCCTTGGTGTTACACCTCCCTGGGTGGATAGGAGTGTCATTTGTCATTCTCCCCGGAGCATCATGTTAACCATTAGAACGCCTCTAACCAATACATGATTTTATACCAACATTTAGATGTCCGAGCTATGTGGTTTTACTCGTGAAAGGGGTGAGATTAGATGCCTTCAGATTTTTGCACATACCATGAGCATATTGATTTGGAAGACAAGTTGTCATACCTTTAGTTCTCTCATATAGGGTCAATTGTCAGGGAGGGTTAAGCTGTTTGAGTTATGATAACCTCATAAGTGTTTTAACTTCATTTTCATCCTCATGGGCTTATGGCATAGATTACTTGTGTTAGCTAACGTCAGGAGTGTAATTCCACTTCATGTATTTTGAATCCCATATCGCATTCAAGGTGCCAGAGCATGAATTGATTTTCCCTTCACTCTAGGAAACGACCGGGTCATGTACTTGAATATTCCTCCTTAATGATTCCTATTGCCAATGTACTACTTACCCCTATGCCTCATTTGTGTAATAATTGACGTCGTCACAATGATTAACCATGTCAGCATTGTTAGTTGTAACTTTCGTGTCCCTTAGCATATAACCTCAGAAAGTGCTCTACTCAGCGCATTAATGGATTCCTGAAGAACTCCAGCCTGATCTTGAACTCTGTTGTTCCTCATTGTATTAGATCCATTGGGTATTGTAAGTTCAGGCAAGTCAAAGATGAAGATTCACAGTGTGATCTCATATATATTTGATAGGTAATTTTATGGTCAGCTTATGACAACACATCTTAGAGTAATTGTTGAAGGTCATCAAGGGTTTAGTGTGAGTGTTCGCCTAGAGATTTAGAGTTTGGAGCGTGAGCAGGTAATTCTCAAAATTTTCCCTGAAGATGTTATGAGAATTGATATAAAGGGTAAATAAGCGCATTCCCATTAGGCCGCACTAGGAGTATGAAGTGTCCCCATAGTTGTTCCCCGTAAATCTGTGGATTCACATGCCTATGTCTAAGAAGGCAGGTGGAGATAAATTGTGTATCATTCCGGTGGAAATTATTGAAGGTGAAGTAAATGGATAGTTGGCTTATGCGAGATATCTACTTGTCATCCTTGTTAGGTAAGTTTAGGGGTCGAAATTGCTCCCGTGAATGTGTTCTGGCGAAGTCTGTAGATATAAGAGGCCACATTGAAGGTCGAGAGTGTTGTGGAAATAAATATTTTCTCTTGATTGCATAGCAGTTGGTTTTGATTTGAAAGGTACCTTCTAGGTGTTATGATTTAAAAATGTGCAGTCCATGCCCCGGTATCATCGTGATAAAGTAGTGTTTGTAAAGCTGAGGTTCTTGTCATTGATACATACATTATGGTGCTTTGTCGAGTTGTGGATGTGTTTTTAGGATGGTTTTGGTGGTTCTCTGGCAGGTGGATAGGCCTAGTTACAAAGGAGACTCTGCCGAAATTTCTGAAAAATTTAGGAGTTAGTCAAAATTTAGGGTCTTGAGGTAGGTGAGAAAAGAGATCTATTATATTAAGCATTTAAGTCGGACTCTACTCCTCATTCGAGGACGAATGATCCGTAAGGGGGGGGGGGGGGGTAGAATGTAAGGCCCCAGAAAATTTCGCTAAGTAACCTAGGATTGCGTGGTGCCACGTAGGTTTATTATAATATTTTTATGTGCTATTAACATGGTATACATCAATTGGATTTGGTAAATATGTGTATAAGTCTTATGGTAAGTAATTTGGGGTCCAAGGAAAGGCCTAAGTCTATGAAAAACTGGAAAAGTTCATAATAGGCTAAAATTCCAAATGAGCTTGCACTAGTCCATACTTTGAACGAGCTTATATAAATATGTATAAGGTTTTGTGATGAATAATCTGTCAAATGAAAGGTCTTTGAGTCTAGTTTCCAACGCTTCAAATCGTTCGTCATTTGGACATTCCTACACAAAGTTATGATCAAATTACCAAAGGCTGGAAAAATGCGATCCTGTGTCAGATATGCGATCGCAAAAACCATTATGCGGTCCGCATATTTGATTTGCGATCGCAAATCAGGTCGCAAACTGGACCAGTGTAGCCCAGTTTTGGGCACCGAGCTTTGAAACGCGTTTGCGGCCAGCATAACCATTCTGCGGTGCATTATGTGATCGCAGACCCGCATTCGGAGGGTAAATCTTCCTATTTTATAACCTGACCCCATTTTCATATATAGTCTTTGGGGCTTCATTTGGGGTCATTTTTCCACTGATTTTAGAGAGAGTTGAGAGCATTTTAGAGAGAGAAGGAGGAACCCAACATTCAATCATCCAATCTTGCATCAATCTTCAAGAATCATAGAACCCAATCACAAGTTCTTCATCTAAGAGGTAAGATTCTATACATTAGGCTTTAATTTCGAGTTTGGGGTATAAGATGGGGAGGATTCTTGGGTGTACTACTATTATGTATCCATGTATGTACAAAGTATGTTTGTGGAAAGATTGTTGAACATAAATAAGCAAAGATTGGGTTGGGGAATGAAGGAGAACCTTGAAAAAGAGATTTGAACTTAAGATGCTCAATTAGTATTTGATAAAATGCTCAAATGAGCTGAAACCATGAATACCTTTCTAATTTGTATTCAATTTTGTTATGTCTCAAAGTAGATTGGAATTGCTAGAATTTCCGGAACGTTGTTGTAACTTAAGGAAAGCTTAAACGAGGTATGTATGGCTAACTTTAACTCTTGTAGAATCCCCTTGTTGTGACGAGCATACGGTATGTGTACCTTGTATGAAAATATGTGTGTTGATTGTCTTAGTTGATTTCCACACCACCAAGTTATATGTGATTGTGAGAAGTGATTTGATGTGCCTACCTTATTATGTGCAAAGTTTGTAAATGCTTGAGGATGCCGACATGGAAGTATGTGTTAACGAATGAAAGAATGTTAATGTGTCCAAATGTGGGAATGTGTATAATGGCTAAAAACCCTGCGTGGTAAGTAATGAAAGAGGGTATTGTGAAATGACGTAAATAAGTTGAACGATTACGACAACGACCTTGTACATGAATTACTTCT
>NW_017672585.1:71421-112157 GCF_001879085.1 Nicotiana attenuata
ATGGTTCAATCTAGCAAATGTTACTGTGCTTTATGGGGAGCAATACTGGCTAAGGTCTGCAATTCTTTTTTATTGGTTTCTTTTACATTTTTTCTTGGTTCCGAATCTATGTTTCAATCTGAGTAACAAGATTAACAGAAGCTTGTTTTCCTTTTTCTTTCTTCTTCAGACATTGAAATTTTTTTTTTTATTTCTTTATCCGTCAAAATTGGATTAGAACATAGCAGGTATTGATACACATCTCACACACACACCCAATGGTTTAGCAAATGTTTTGGTCCCATTTTTTGCCTCCTTGCCTTTGTAGTAGAATTCATTTAATTTCCTTTTTAATGTCAATTCTAGATTTTGATTTGAAAGCAACACGCATCCATGTTTTAGTGTCTTTTGAGTGGCCAAAATTTTGGTTTGTGTATATGCTAGATCTATGTTTGATACGCGAAACAGAACGATAATTGAAAAAATGATTTTTTTCATTTTTTGATCCATAATCTATAGTCTACCAGGGAATAAGTTTATTATTTTTTTTAGTGTCTTTTGAGTTGCCAAAATTTCGTATGAGTATATGCTAGATCTATGTTTGATACGCAAAACATAACCATAATTGTCCTCATTTTTTGGTCCATAATCTATACCAGGGAATAAAAAAATTTAAATTTTTTATTCAAGAGAAAGAAAACCGCAAGTATTTTTTTCACATCATATAATTGGTCAAAAATATTTTCATTCATGATATATCCAAATCTGCTTTACTTGCGAGTAGAAAGCCGGACATAGTGGTTAATTAATTAGTTAAACTCTTTGTTCATTCAATCTTTTAATTTGTTTTCCAGCTTTGAACACATTAATGTTGAGCAGATTAATTGCCTTTTGTATTCCACAGTATATGTTCAAACTGCATCCATCACAAAAGAAAATCAAAAAGGGTACCAGCAAGAAGATGATTCAGAACCAAAGATCTGAAGTGCAAAATGAAGGCAAAATGAAAAAGGACCAAGTTGGCTCTTCCAAGGAGACACTACCTAAAAAACAAAAACAAAAGGGTAATTTACAAAGGATATAACCTTTTCAAAAATAATTTAAAAGAATTATAACTTCTTTTGACTTATATCGTCGTTCCATTTATATTATTCTTTCTAATTAATTTGGCTATGCATGACTTCAGGTGATGATTTTGAAAGCAACATAATTTTAAGCGAAAATAGTGTGTCAAGAAATCCTAGTCATGCCCTTAGAGACAATAACATCGATAATAATTCGAAGCTTCTTATGAAAGACGGGAAAGATATAGACTACCATGTACAACAAGGAATACCAGCGAGTGCAATGTTAAGTTCCAAAAATATTATTGACCTCAACAAGGTAATTAATGTTTTATGTTTACTTACTTATGTCAACACCATACTAGAATTTCATATTTTTAATTCATTAATATACTTTTAATTTAACTTTTTTGATCCATCAAACCATAACAAAGGTAAATAAATAAATTCTTCTCCTGTCGCATATTTCTCAAAAAAACAATTAGCACAAGTATCTTTTTCAATACTTTTAGAATTGGTTTTGTGCGACGTATAATATTATCCAAAACTTATATACTTTCTAAAGCTTAACATAACTAATTGGACTTTTGCATTATAGTACTTTTGTTTTTAAACTTAGAATCTATTAATATCGAGGCAACATATTTTACTTTGTTTTTCAACTATGAACCTTTTAATATTGAGAAAAGATTTTACTTTCAATGACTATTTGATTTTTCATAATTCATTGATCATGCTCTTTGTATAATATAGTATATTTTTCTATCTCCAGCCACCTAACGAAAATGAAGAAGAAAGCTGTAAGGAGGTGATACAAAATAAAAGACCTCTAGAACATAATGGAAGCATAAATGAAAAGGAGCAAGAGGACTCTTTCGAGGAGGAACTACCCGAAAAACAACAACAGGAAGACAACGGTATTAAGGAATATTATATCTCATTATTGACTTATATTAATTTTAAATTTCACGATTTACTTATATTAATTTTTTGAAAACTTGGACCTAAGCACATGGTGGAGTATTTTTTATCATTCTCTATATGATTTTCAGGTGAACCTGAGGTCAATCGAGTTACATGTGAAGATAGACTTCCAGATGATCTTGACTATAACGTCAATAGTGGCTCGAAACTTTTGACAAGAGACGAAAAAGATAAAAAATACTATATCAAGCAAGGAATTCCAAGGAGTATAAAATTCCGTTGCATGACTAACCTTTACAAGGTAATTTATGACTTATGCCTATTCCATCACTAACCTTTTCTCAAAGCTAAGAAATTTGACCGAAAAAAAATGTTAAGCTGGTTATTTATATTATCGAGTTTCCTTGCACTCTACAGTGTACTAATAGGCTCTCACCAGTTGAAGATGAATATAATTGGAATCTTCCGATTGGAGAAAATCCAAATATGAGTATTTTCTCGACCATAAAAGATTCAAGTATCAAAACCAACAAAAAGAATGCTGGTTGTAAGAGAAAATTGACAGGCTATCAAAAAGACAAAGGAGAAAAGGATATTACGCCTTCTTCAACCTCCAAGATTGTAAAAATGTAAGTATTTGGTAATACAATAAACTCTTTCCCTTTTGTAAAAGAATACTTTACAAAACTATTTCAGTTCTCTAGGTCATTAATAGAAGCAAAATAGAAGTAAGAGCTATGAAAGTTTAATATAAGTAATTCTCAGTAAAATATAGTAAAATATTTTCTTCAGAAATAACATATTTTACTGTTTAAGATAACTGAATGGGGAAATGATTTCATCAACTTTATGCAAAAATATTTTAGATTGTAATTTAAACTGAAAACGACAATTTCTTGATCGTTTAACTATGATTTTCTATTATTCTTAACTAATCTCATGTTTAATTTATATGGTAAATTTCTTGATACTCTAAGACTTAGGTTTTCTATCATTGTTAATTTATATGTTATTATGTTATTTGATATTCAGAAGATCTGCCGACTATTGTGAGAGAGTAGGGAATAATGCAGAGAGAACGTCTTCTCCAAACACTATCCGCAGCGATAAAGTGCATTCAGGCGGAGAAATAGAAGGCTGAGATAGGCTATACGAAGAACTAGGGCTGCAAATGAAAACCACAACAATTAATTAAACGTCATATTTAGCTTTAAACCATTTAGAGAATCAAACTTTGTTTTTTTGGTTTTAATCATTTCTTAGAATGTTGAATTGTATTCAATTCGTTTTCAATTTTAGACTTAGAGGTCACACAACAGAATTTTGCTTTTTGATCTTTTTTAATTACCTTTTATGTAGTTTATTTTCAAAACTCGTCTTCAAAAAGGGTGTGCTCTTTTTTTAGGAGAAAAAATTTACTCACACTCGATAATGATAGTTACATCAAATAAATATAGATACATGTTCTCTGGAGAATTTTGGAAATACTCCCAGACATTTAAAAATGTTGTGTCTAATTAATTCAATAACTCTTTAAATATATAAAATCCCTTCTAAGTTATTGGTATTTACTTTATATAAGAACTCACGTCGTGTTGTCTTTTTGATACCAATTTCATTAAGAATCAACACCCTTAAAGTCAACAGTAATTACCCTATAATATTTAGGTTGAACTTAGGTCACGACCGAATTACTTACCATTTTAGAAAAAGAACCAAAGAAAGAGTAAACAAAAGAATTGCTTAAATTGCAACCTTGTCCCTGAAGTTAATTAGTTAAACGGAAAATTCGATTGATGGTTGATATCTATGAGGCAACAAAGCTAGTGATGAATATGAAGAAGAATTAGAAGCAACATATATGCATGGCTAGTTTAATTTGGAAACCTAAACACCTTCTAATAATTGTCATGTACAACTTAGCCCTAATTATCTATGTGCGTTAAAGCGTTTGATTTTAAGGTAAATGTGAAGATGTTGAAGTTGTGGATTGAACTTCAGAAGTTTTTGGAATTTCATGCTTCTTCAAGAATTGCATGCAGCTGCGTGGTTCTTAGCTCACAAGTGAACGTTTGACAAATTTTGAGGGGGTTTTCCCATGTCATTTTGAAATATAGACCTTTCCATTTTAGTACTGTCATTGTTTAGGAATTTTATTGTGGGAAATTATTTGTTTTATGCAAGAGGATTATGAAAACCCTTAGGGAAAAACTATAATATGCTACCGAGAGAATTCATGTACTCAAAAGTGAAGATGTTTTCTCCTTTGTCTCATTGTTTATCTCGTTATTCGAGATAGGATCCTCTGTATTACTTCACGAAACATTTACGCCATTTGGAAAAGCAAAGAAAAACAGTTGCAGATTAATAAAAAATTTAGTGAAAGAATTTTTGAGGTAGGATGTTGTTTTGCTAGCTTTACATGTACACTAAAAAAAAACATAAAGATTTGTCTTTTTAACGGTACTTAAAAAGATACCATACAAAGTGCAGAAGTTTACAGCTAAATCATCTATGCTTCGCAGATGATGTACTAATGTTCTGCAAAGGAAAATATTAATCTATTATGCTGATGCTCAGGGGGCTGTAAACATTCTCCAACTCTTCAGGGCTAACAACTAATGCAGGGAAATCGAATATATATACTGTCAACATGGAAGACCAGGAAGTGGAGGAACTGTGTGAGATAACAGGCTATAGCAGAGGCAATCTCCCTTTCAAATACTTAAGAGTTCCAATATCATCGAAGAAGATATCAAAAATGGACTGCCAAGTGCTAGTGGACAAAATAATAGCAAGAATAAGAAGCTGGGGATCAAAACATCTGTCTTATGCTGGAAGGGTGCAATTGATCAATGCAGTGCTAATGCATCTCCATACGTATTGGGCTTCCATTTTTCTACTCCCCAAATCAGTACTTAAAGGGATCACATCAATTTGTCGGAATTATCTATGGAATGGCAAGGTGGAGACAAATAGAAGACCACTAGTGACCTGGGATCTTGTATGTAGCCAAAGCAAGAGGGTGAGATAGGAATAAAAGACTGCCCAATCTGGAATGAAGCTGCAATTAGGAAGTATGTATGGGATGTTACAACAAAAGCTGATTCTTTATGGGTTAAATGGATCAATCATATATACTTAAAGAACACTGACTGGGGGATATACAGGGTGCCACAGGATAGCAGCTGGTATTGGAAAAAAATTTGCCATATAAGAGATAAGCTCGCAGAAGGGTACAATCAGGGCACATGGCAAAGGCAAACAGGAGGATATACAATCAAGAAAGGGTGCTCCTGGCTGAAAGGGACACTGGAAAATTGTCAATGCGGAAGATGGGTTTGGAATGCACAAAATGTTCCAAAATATAGCTTCATCTGCAGGCTAATGATGCAAGGGAAGCTGCTAACTAAAGATAGGCTAGCCAACAGAGGAATTTGCTCAGATGGCCTATGTGAACTGTGCGGAAATGCCCCAGAATCTATAGAGCACTTGTTCTATGAATGTCACTTCTCTAAGATGTGTATTAATGAAGTTCTACAATGGCTGAAAATAAGCATAATAAGCTATGAAGGGCAGCATCTGTGGAAAAGAATTGGCAGGAAGATGGGAAGCAAATTTAGAAGGGAGTTCTCTTATGCTATATTGGTTGCATTGAGCTACCACATATGAAGGGGGAGAAATGAAGCTGTATGGAAATGTGCTGTGCCTAGGCCTAGCAAGATATGTACTCAGATAAAAAAGGAATGCAAAGTGCGTGTGATGGAGATACTCAATAGGAAGAAGCAGGACAAGGATAGAAGATGGATAGAAGAAGTGTATATAGCTAAATAAAAGCTAGGAAATACTTGTACAGAATAGAATACAAAAATAGACTTACTTGTCCTTAGACGAGTAAGTATAGATTATAAAGATAGATGGTAGTGATGTTTCTTTGCTGTAATTCAATGTTTTTGCCTTATAAAATATGTATTGTCACGCCCCGAACCTGGGGAGGCGTGGCTGGCACCCGATGCCGTGCTGGCCCGAGAGAACCACTCTGTAACTCATGATCTTTCGATCAAAACTAGAACATACATAGTTCGAGTTAGCTGGACTTATTCCTTTTATAACAATTGTGGACCAACATGGCCACAACTCATAATGCATAACTATAAGTGGGCAACATTGTATCAATAAACTATCGTTCTTAAAACATGAATACATATGGGCCGGCAGGGCCTCTTACATACTGTACATTGAACATTTGTCTACAAAGCCTCTAAGATTAAAATGGGACAGGGTACCGGCCTACCCATAAGTCTGTAGCAAAATTCTGACACGATGACTCATAAACTCGACTGCACTCCGCATGAGGTGGAGTCTTACCGATCCTTCCCTGAATGCCAATCTCGTCTACTATGAGGGCTCGTCAAACTGATTATCTATACTTGCAGGCATGAATGCAGCGTCCCCAACAAAGGGACGTCAGTACGAATAATGTACTGAGTATCTAAGGCTCATAAATAACTACATAACAGACATGGAAGAAGTATAGAATAAATGACTCAACCTGTTCAAATAATGACATTGTATATAGTCCAACGTTTCAGCAAACATTAATGACTGTGTCCCTTTATTTCTTTCACCATTTAATTGAAAAAATGAGATAACCATATGCTTTGACAAAATTTAGGACTTTTTTTTTTCCAACCCCACCTTTATGGAAAGTGATTTCCACACTTACTGGTAAGGTCTCATTATGTTACGGTGTTCTAATCCCGCTTACTATTTTAATCCTAATATACTCTTTCATTTAGAGGAAACTTTTATGGTGTACATCTATTCAAACCACATTCAAAAGAGATTCCAACAGTTATGGGAAAACTACGAATAAGTTCACATTTTTTAATTGTATTCCGGAGTTAATATTTACCTTTAGGACAATACAAGTTCACAGCTCAAAGCAATTACTTTGTTCTAAACTATCCTAACGTGGTCTTCTAGAATGAAATATGGGACTTGAACTCAGGATTAACTTGTTTAATACTATATGTATAGGCGTTCCTTTTAGTCTTATCGTTGTTCCTTCATTCAATTCCTACGCTTAGAAAATATTTCTTAGTTTTCACTGGAAAAAAATCATTAGGAAAAGTTAAAGTAGAAAGTAACAACATAGCCTCCATGGGTACTTGGGTGAATCAAATTTTTGTAAAATTGCTAATTTGAGGAAAATGACATAGGCACAAGAAAACGGCCCCAATGAATTATCATACAGAAAATAAAAACATACACATTGTGTCATACATATGCGTATGAATGTCATGTCGTGCATAGGTACATGTTTCATAACATCATTAGGCCTTTGAGAGCATCCCATCATATCATCTCGGCCACTGCGGGCAAAATCATCAACGTATATCAGCTGATCAGGTGGTGGTGCGTATATAACGCCGTAATCTTTTCCCAAATCCCATATATATATATATATATATATATATATATACGCGTATATAACGCCGCCTGGTCATGGGTCAATGTACATGTATAAATTAATGCAATACATGAGAAGTACGTCAATAAAATCTCTATCATCAACGTATACCAGCTGATCAGGTGGTGGTGCGTATATAATGCCGTAACCTTTTCCAATATATATATATATATATATATATATATATATATATATATATATATATACGTGTATATAACGCCGCCTGGTCATGGGTCAATGTACATATATAAATTAATGCAATGCATGAGAAGTACGTCAATAAAATCTCTATCATACCAGCTGATCAGGTGGTGGTGCGTATATAATGCTGTAACCTTTTCCAATATATATATATATAATGTCGTCTGGTCAATGTACATGTATAAATGAATGCAATGCATGAAAAGTACGTCAATAAAATCTCTCGGAACATCGTAAGACCATTATACCTGTGATTAATATCATGAAACAAACTTTATCAACTTACGTATTTTCTGAGACCTATAAGCAGACAATAGAATAATAAGACTTATGGGAGAATAAGAATATACACATCTCTAGCATTTCTACGAATAGAGTAATTTATGGAAGTTGTGCATTTGCTCGTTTCGTTTGTATCGTATGGATCATGCCAAAAGGAAAGAAGGTTCGTTTGTATCGTATGAATCATGCCAAAAGGAAAGAAGGGATAGCCTTAACATATCTGGATCGATTCTCTTAACAATTCCTCTAATGCCGTTGATTGCAACAATGCGTAATGGCGAATCGAAGTAGGGAAATACAATAGCCAACCTATTATGAACAGTTTAATGACATGAGTCTTTTATCTATGGATTCTGTGTTGAGCTTGAATCATTTCATGTATTGAGGTGAGCTTGGCATAATCTCCAAGGAAATAGATCGAAAATAACAACTCTATGTCAGCATGCTAGTAGTACATCAACACCATATCATAGGCGTAAAACACACTGAATGAACTAATTATGGACAGCCATAAGAAGAAGACAAGAATGTTCAACAATTCTAACCAAGCTCTGAGTTCAAAGGGTTTGTCTTACTGGTGTTGGCCACCAATTTTGCGTAATTGGTAACAAATGTGACCCAACATCTGCTGCTAGTGACCTTGGCCATTCCTTATATATGTTTGGATAGAGAAGGGCGGGTAGAGCTTTCCACTTCATCCATTCATATATTGTACACGACAACACAATCCTTACATGGTCTGTTGCTAATAATTCCAAAATGAATCCTTGACTAAGAGATGTTGAACCTTCGTAACTCCTTCTTCACACAAAATATAGTGTGAGTGATATATTTTTGCATTTCCAAAATGAAAGCAAAAGGGTCATTAAAGGTTTGGCTTCCACCTGGCCATGAATTGGTGGTGGAAGTCTTATCTTTTGACAACTAATGCTTACTAATACAAAGACCTCACCCTACATATTTATCCCCATATATTTGTACATAATGTGTGTGTATATATATATATATATATATATATATATATATATCACAAGGTTATCCTCTTTTTCTTGCATCGTGCTAATGTCCAGCTCAATGCCTAACTCTTTTAAAATATTGTGTATACTTCTTACTTATTTAATCTAATAAAATTTCAATAACTTGTAATATATATATAAATATAAAAAAACTATTTACTTNATCAACCCTTAACCGTCTTTGGTTCTCATTGTTGTGTTTGTTTCAGCAATGAACACCGCCTGGTTTCATAAGTGCGTAGAGAATTGGCCTTGCAAAATTCTCCTTGAAGCGGCTAACACTTTACACTTACATAGGTGATTCCTAAACGTGTCATCCCGTAGATACACTATTTGATATACCACGTATCAAATTTAGAAATCATTAAAAAGCCTTAATGCTTTATCCTTGGTACTGAACATTGTCTCACCGCGAGAATGGATCAAAATTTTTTGTTGACAATGTTAAACCGTCATTAATGACTTTGTTTGATCTCCTTGAACCTAGATCTTGGGTATAGAATAAATGACTCAACCTGTTCAAATAATGACATTGTATATAGTCCAACGTTTCAGCAAACATTAATGACTGTCCCTTTATTTCTTTCACCATTTAATTGAAAAAATGAGATAACCATATGCTTTGACAAAATTTAAGACTTTTTTTTTTCCAACCCCACCTTTATGGAAAGTGATTTCCACACTTACTGGTAAGGTCACATTATGTTACGGTGTTCTAATCCCGCTTACTATTTTAATCCTAATATACTCTTTCATTTAGAGGAAACTTTTATGATGTACATCTATTCAAACCACATTCAAAAGAGATTCCAACAGTTAATGGGAAAACTACGAATAAGTTACACATTTTTTAATTGTAATTCCGGAGTTTAATATTTACCTTTAGGACTAATACAANAGGACACGACCCGGTCTGATACCACTTTGTCACGCCCCGAACCTGGGGAGGCGTGGCTGGCACCCGGTGCCGTGCTGGCCCGAGCGAACCACTCTGTAACTCATGATCGTTTGACCAAAACTAGAACATACATAGTTCGAGTTAGCTGGACTTATTCCTTTTATAACTATCGTGGGCCAACATGGCCATAACTCGTAATCCATAACTATAAGTGGGAAACATTGTATCAATAAACTATCGTTCTTAAAACATGAATACATAAGCGCCGGCAAGGCCTTTGACATACTGTACAAAATGAATATTAGTCTACAAAGCCTCTAACTCAGCTATATGGCACAATCTGGAAACAAAAGAAGGAAACATTTCCTAAATGCCCTATAGCCTCTCAATTATAAATGTGGCGCAAAACACACCCATAGGTGAGACTCTACTAGTCACTGCTTTGTAGACTCCCTAGGACACGACCCGGTCTGATACCACTTTGTCACGCCCCGAACCTGGGGAGGCGTGGCTGGCACCCGGTGCCGTGCTGGCCCGAGCGAACCACTCTGTAACTCATGATCGTTTGACCAAAACTAGAACATACATAGTTCGAGTTAGCTGGACTTATTCCTTTTATAACTATCGTGCGCCAACATGGCCATAACTCGTAATGCATAACTATAAGTGGGCAACATTGTATCAATAAACTATCGTTCTTAAAACATGAATACATAAGGGCCGGCAAGGCCTCTGACATACTGTACAAAATGAATATTAGTCTACAAAGCCTCTAAGATTAAAATGGAACAGGGTACCAGCCTACCCATAAGTCTATAGCAAAATTCTGACACGATGACTCATAGACTCGGCTGCACTCCGAATGAGGTGGAGTCTTACCGTTCCTTCGCTGAAAGCCAATCTCGTCTACCCTGAGGGCTCGTCAAACTGATTATCTATACTTGCAGGCATGAATGCGGCGTCCCCAACAAAAGCACGTCAGTACGAATAATGTAATGAGTATGTAAGGCTCATAAATAAGTACATAACAGACATGGAAGAAGAATAGAATAAATGACTCAACTTGTCCAAATAATGACATTGTATATAGTCCAACTATAACGATCCGGCCGGTCGTTTCATGAGTTTCAGCCCCGTTTTCCCCATTCCTGCTTCTTTATGTGATGTTCAGTTGTATTTCATCATATCGTATTGGTTGTGTTGTGTTCGGAGTGGTCTTAGAGTGAAATGTGACACTTAGTCTCTAATTTAGGAGTCTAAGTTGGAAAAAATCAACCGGACGTTGACTTATGAGTAGAAGGTCTCGGATGTGAATTTTGATGGTTTGAATAACTTCGTTAGGTGATTTTGGGCTTAGAAGCGTGTTCGGAATTTAATTTGGAGGTCCGTGGTAGATTTAGGCTTGAATTGGCAAAGGAAATTTGGAGCTTTCCGGTCGGCAGCGGAAATTTTGATATCGGGGTCGGAATGGAATTCCGGAAATTGGAGTAGGTACGTTGTATCATTTGTGACGTGTGTGCAAAATTTCAGATCATTCGGATGAGGTTTGATAGGTTTTTACATCGTTTGCGGAATTCGGAAGTTTTTGATATCCTTAGGCTTGAATCCGAGGGCGTTTTGATGTTTCGATGTTGTTTTGAGTGTTCCAAAGGTTGGTATAAGTTTGAATGATGATATGTGACTTGTTGGTTTTTTGGTTGGGGCCCCGGGATAAATTCGGAAGGTTGTCGGAAAGATTGGACTTGAATTTGAGCAGCTGAAGCTGCTGTTCCTGTCATAACTGCACCTGCGGATAGGGAACCGCAGGTGCGAGGCTGCTGGTGCGTGAGCAAGGCCGCATATGCGGAGAATTGGGGAGCTGAGGAATACCGCAGGTGCGCACAAGGACCGTACCTGCGAGGCCGCAGGAGCGAGAGGCTGACCGCAGACAGCGGGATTTTCATGGTTAAGTGAAAACCGCAACTGCGATGGTTTTTCCGCAGGTGCGCCATCGCAAAAGCGACTGTGGGACCGCAGATGTGGAAATCACTGGGCAGAAGGTATAAAAAGGTCTTCTTCGCGAATTTTTCTTAATTTCTCCATTTTTGAAGACGGGTGTTGAGCTTGGGCAATGATTTCTCAAGAGGGATCAAGGATTATCTATTGGGTAAGCTACTTAAGCTTTATTTTTGTGTTTATGACCATTTTTCCATTGTTAATTCATGATATTAGTGGAAATTGGGGAAGAAATTTGGGAGATTAGGGCTTGAAATTGGAGAGTTTAAATTGGGGATTTGAGGGGCCATTTGAGGTCCGATTTTGATGATCTTGGTATGTGTTGACTCGTGGGAGGATAAGGATTCTAGTGCTGTAATTTTTATCGGATTCCGAGATGTGGGCCCGGGGGTCGGGTTTGGCCAATTTCTGAAATTTTGATCTAATTTGATAATTTTCGCGTGAGCTTTGTTCCTTTGGCATGTATTGATGTTATGATTCTGATTTTTGATAGATTCGGGGTGATTTGAAGCCGAGTTGAGAGGCAAGGGCATTGCGGAGTAGATTTTTGTCCGGTTCGAGGTAAGTAACTTTTGTAAATCTAGACCTGAGGGTATGACCCGGAATTTCGTACTATTTTGATTAATGAGGTGACACACATGCTAGGTGACGGGCGTGTGGGCGTGTACCCGTAGGGATTGTGACTTGGTCCGTTCCGAGGCAACTGTAGAGTTGCATATTTTGATAAACTCTATGTGGTATTTATGTGTTTTAGAAAAGATTTTGTTAACTTGGGCTAAATGCCATATTTGGGGCCTTGTGCCGTAATGTTTGGACCCTTAGGGGTATTTTACTATTATCCTCACACTGTGTTGATAGAAAACTTTATCATCAGTCATGGTTTATACCTGTTTATTGTTAAATCTTGTTCATCACTCTATTTTTAATATTTATGAATGTGTTTTGGGCTGAGTCCCCTGAGTTTACACTAAGATACCCGAGTGGCTTGTGAAGCTGATGAGTGAGTAAGGCCGAGGGCCGGATAGTTAGGATAGCTTTGGATTGGGCTGCACACCGCAGCGTTATTTATATATACATATATGGATCGAGCTGTACACCGCAGCAATATGTTGGATCGGGCTGCACGTCGCAGCGATATAGCGCTTGGGCTGTAGGAGCCCCTCCGGAGTCTGTACACCCTAGTGAGCGCAGTCGACTATATTTATGGATCGGACTGCACGCCGCAGCGGTTATTATGAGATACTTAAAGAGCGTGAGTGCTTAGTGTGAATGTTGATTGGTGGTAATTAAGTCACGAGTGACTGAGATACTTGCCCGAGGGGCTAGATATATATTTGAGTGGTACTTTGCCCGAGGGGCTAGATATATATTTGAGTGATACTTTGCTCGAGGGGCTAGTTTTAATGAAAATTAACTTTTTCACTCTTCTTTGTACTGAGCTTCTATTGAAAATGTTGATCAAATATTTTTAACAACTTTCATCGAAACTGGAGTTTTTGCTAGATGTTCAGAATTTGATTACTGATTGATCTTACTATTTCCACTGCGCTTCTTATGGTATGATATGTATATGATTTTAAGTGTTCGTCACTTCACTCGGAATTTATTTATAATTGTTACTTACTGAGTTGGCGTACTCACGTTAGTCCTTGCACCTTGTGTGCAGATTCAGGTGCCAGAGCATCCGAGTATACTTGGCCCCAGTATTCCTCGTACTCCTATCTCGGGGCATTGCAATCTGTCTTTGAGCTTGATTCTGGTCCACTGATCTCGAACTCGACCTCACCCGAACTCGGGCCTATGACGGACCCTAGAGCCTATAAATCGGAGGCATATGATTTTGACCGTATACAGTCTTCTTTAACCGTCTTTTCTTTTACCCTCTATTTTTCGTATCGCTCAAGCTGGAATCTCCCCGGGTTCAGCCATGCTCGGTTCCCGACGTATCATTCGTCCGCTCCTGGTTCCGATCTACAGGCATTCATCGGTCTTACTCGAGCTAGTAACGAGTAACATTGTTCATTGCTTCTCAACGGGAAATCGGGAGTAACTCTATCCCGATTTACCTGTACATATGCATGTTTCTCAATTTCTTAAGATTGCATTTTTAAATTTGTCTTAATATTTTCGATAGTTTTAATTAATTATTACATATATACTTTCGAGCTTTAAGTGTGTCAAACATTTGTTAATTTCTATATCCGAACAAGTTCGTAGAGAGGGGAGTTGGCGTCTTCCACCTCCCCGAAATTTCATTTTTGGTAGTTAATTTTATTATCAAATTGGGTAAATGTGATTAACTTTATGAGAACCGTTTGAATGCATTTTGTAAAATTCTTTGAATTGTAATTGGATTAGCATAAGAAGAATACTACCTAATGGTTAAATTCTTTTCCCAATGAAAAAATCTATTTAAACAAGTACATAATCCCCAAAATAAATTAGAATTGGAAACTCTGAAGAGAGTAGCCTACTAGTGTGATTTTGAAGAGGTAGCTAGAAAAAATCGATTAACAAAAAATACACTAATTACCATAAAAAAGGTTGTCGCATGTTTAATTCAAAATTAAAAGTACACATGAACCACTATAAAATTGTTCTAAAAATATATATTTGCCAAATGCGTGAAAATAAATGGTTATTGTAATAGCTTGCTCAACTAGTGTTAAATACTGCGATTACCATAACACATAAATGAATTTTTTTGGTTGATAATTAGTACAGAACTATCATCTTTTTATATCGTTGCATTTTAAAAGCCCGTCATGTTTTGATTCGATCGATAAGCAATCAAAATTACTAGCCAAGAGAAGACATATAAATACGATAAAGACACTGAATAAATGGTTTCTTAGGTTGATTCATTTTATTTAAATTTCCATAAGTCTTCTGTGATGACCCAAACGGTCATCTTATGTTTTAGAACTCGATTCCATGTTCCGAGTCCTTCAAAACCTCATTTTATTTTTTTCCGATTTGCGTGTGCAGTACGGGCTTATTTCCGGAAAAGCTTTTATGTCGAAAGTTGATCAAAATAATAATTTTTGCCTTTAAAAGTTAATTTAGTTGACTTTGGTCAACGTTTTGAGTAAACGGACCCGGACTCGTATTATGCCAGTCCCGGTGGGTCCGTATCGAAATATGGGACTTGGGCGTATGCCCGGAATCGAATTCTGAATTCCGTAGCTCGAGAAATAAATTTTAAATGAAAATTTAAAGACTGAAATTAAATGATTTTAATAATTTTTTTTAATGTTTAATCTTGTTGGTATCGGCCCTGTATTTTGGTTCCGGAGCCCAGTAGACCAAAATAATATTTATACCTTATATGTGAAATTTGGTGAGAAACAGAACTGATTTGATGTGATTCAGACGTCCAGTTGTGAAAATAGGAATTTTAAAGTGTTCTTAAGAATNCCCTTGACACCAACTGGGTTCGCCCCTGCTGCATATATCTTATTATCATGGTCATGTGGTACCATATAAAATAAATACATACATTATTATTTCGTTAAAACATCCGTGTAAATATTATATATATATATATATTTTCTCAACTTCTAATTTTCCTAATCTCATATAAAAAGTAGAAAACGATAACCTTCTTTTCTTGTAGAAAAAATAATTCATATCTTACGGGGTGTAACATCCTTCCCCCCTCTAGAAACATTCGTCCTCGAATGTTAACTCTTAGAGATTTGCAAAAATTTTACTAGGGTCTCCTCTGTAAATTAAACTTAAAACCCAAACTATATCTGAAGTCTCAACTATTCACAACCTTTTGTACTTGAGTATCTCGTATCTTCTTTACCTTTACCTTACTTACCTTTTAACCTCGCATCGTATCTTCTGTCACTTTCATAACCTCCCTTCCACATAAGTACAAATTACATCTGCGACTTAAAGTTATATTGTGATAGCACCTTTAGTGCATACAAAATCTGGCGAAGGCCTCATACTGACTTCTTACGACTCAGCTCTATGGCATAATCTGGAAACAAAAGAAGGGAAACATTTCCTAAATGCCCTATAGCCTCTCAATTATAAATGTGGCACGCAACACACCCATAGGTGAGACTCTACTAGTCACGGCTTTGTAGACTCCCTAGGACACGACCCGCTCTGATACCACTTTGTCATGCCCCGAACCTGGGGAGGCGTGGCTGGCACCCGGTGCCGTGCTGGCCCGAGCAAACCACTTTGTAACTCATGATCATTTGACCAAAACTAGAACATACATAGTTCGAGTTAGCTGGACTTATTCCTTTTATAACTATCGTGGGCCAACATGGCCATAACTCGTAATGCATAACTATAAGTGGGCAACATTGTATCAATAAACTATCGTTCTTAAAACATGAATACATAAGGGCCGGCAAGGCCTCTGACATACTGTACAAAATGAATATTTGTCTACAAAGCCTCTAAGATTAAAATGGGACAGGGTACCAGCCTACCCATAAGTCTATAGCAAAATTCTGACACGATGACTCATAGACTCGGCTGCACTCCGAATGAGGTGGATTCTTACCGATCCTTCGCTGAATGCCAATCTCGTCTACCCTGAGGGCTCGTCAAACTGATTATCTATACTTGCAGGCATGAATGCAGCGTCCCCAACAAAAGGACGTCAGTACGAATAATGTACTGAGTATCTAAGGCTCATAAATAAGTACATAACAGATATGGAAGAAGTATAGAATAAATGACTCAACTTGTCCAAATAATGACACTGTATATAGTCCAACTGTAATGATCAGGCCGGTCGTTTCATGAGTTTCAGCCCCGTTTTCCCCATTCCTACTTCTTTATGTGTTGTTCAACTATATTTCATCATATCGTATTGGTTGTGTTGTGTTCGGAGTGATCTTAGAGTGAAATGTGACACTTAGTCTCTAATTTAGGAGTCTAAGTAGGAAAAAATCAACCGGACGTTGACTAATGAGTAGAAGGTCTCGGATGTGAATTCTCATGGTTTGAATAACTTCGTTAGGTGATTTTGGGCCTAGAAGCGTGTTCGGAATTTAATTTGGAGGTCCGTGGTAGATTTAGGCTTGAATTGGCAAAATTGGAAATTTGGAGCTTTCTGGTCGGCAGCGGAAATTTTGATATCGTGGTCGGAATGGAATTTCGGAAATTGGAGTAGATACGTTGTATCATTTGTGACGTGTGTGCAAAATTTTAGGTCATTCGGATGAGGTTTGATAGGTTTTTACATCGTTTGCGGAATTCGGAAGTTTTTGATATCCTTAGGCTTGAATACGAGGGCGTTTTGATGTTTCGATGTTGTTTTGAGTGTTCCAAAGGTTGGTATAAGTTTGAATGATGATATGTGACTTGTTGGTTTTTTGGTTGGGGCCCCGGGATGAATTCGGAAGGTTGTCGGAAAGATTGGACTTGAATTTGAGCAGCTGAAGCTGTTGTTCCTGTCATAACCGCACATGCGGATAGGGAACCGCAGGTGCGAGGCCGCTGGTGCGTGAGCAAGGCCGCATATGCAGAGAATTGGGGAGCTGAGGAATACCGCAGGTGCGCACAAGGACCGTACCTGCGAGGCCGCAGGAGCGAGAGGCTGACCGCAGACAGCGGGATTTTCATGGTTAAGTGAAAACCGCAAATGCGATGGTTTTTCCGCAGGTGCGCCATCGCAAAAGCAACTGTGGGACCGCAGATGTGGAAATCACTGGGCAGAAGATTTTTCTTAATTTCTCCATTTTTGAAGACGGGTGTTGAGCTTGGGCAATGATTTCTCAAGAGGGATCAAGGATTATCTATTGGGTAAGCTACTTAAGCTTTATTTTTGTGTTTATAACCATTTTTCCATTGTTAATTCATGATATTAGTGGAAATTGGGAAAGAAATTTGGGAGATTAGGGCTTGAAATTGGAGAGTTTAAATTGGGGATTTGAGGGGCCATTTGAGGTCCGATTTTGATGATCTTGGTATGTGTAGACTCGTGGGAGGATAAGGATTCTAGTGCTGTAATTTTTATCAGATTCCGAGACGTGGGCCCGTGGGTCGGGTTTGGCCAATTTCGGAAATTTTGATGTAATTTGATAATTTTCGCGTGAGCTTTGTTCCTTTGGCATGTATTGATGTTATGATTCTGATTTTTTATAGATTCGGGGCGATTTGAAGCCGAGTTGAGAGGCAAGGACATTGCGGAGTAGATTTTTGTCCGGTTCGAGGTAAGTAACTTTTGTAAATCTAGACCTGAGGGTATGACCCGGAATTTCGTACTATTTTGATTAATGAGGTGACACACATGCTAGGTGACGGGCTTGTGGGCGTGCACCCGTAGGGATTGTGACTTGGTTCGTTCCGAGGCAACTGTAGAGTTGCATATTTTGATAAACTCTATGTGGTATTTATAAAAGATTTTCTTAACTTGGGCTAAATGCCATATTTGGGGCCTTGTGCCGTAATGTTTGGACCCTTAGGGGTATTTTACTATTATCCTCACACTGTGTTGATAGAAAGCTTTATCATCAGTCATGGTTTATACCTGTTTATTGTTAAATCTTGTTCATCACTCTATTTTTAATATTTATGAATGTGTTTTGGGCTGAGTCCCCTGAGTTTACACTGAGATGCCCGAGTGGCTTGTGAAGCTGATGAGTGAGTAAGGCCGAGGGCCGGATAGTGAGGATAGCTTTGGATTGGGCTGCACGCCGCAGGGTTATTCATATATACGTATATGGATCGGGCTGTACGCCGCAGCAATATGTTGGATCGGGCTGCACGTCGCAGCGATATAGCGCTTGGGCTGTAGGAGCCCCTCCGGAGTCTGTACACCCTAGTGAGCGCAGTCGACTATATTTATGGATCGGACTGCACGCCGCAGCGGTTATTATGAGATACTTAAAGAGCGTGAGTGCTTAGTGTGAATGTTGATTGGTGGTAATTAAGTCACGAGTGACTGAGGTGCTCACCCGAGGGGCTAGATATATATTTGAGTGATACTTTGCCCGAGGGGCTAGTTTTAATGAAAATTAACTTTTTCACTCTTCTTTGTACTGAGCTTCTATTGAAAATGTTGATCAAATATTTTTAACAACTTTCATCGAAACTGGAGTTTTTGCTAGATGTTCAGAATTTGATTACTGATTGATCTTACTATTTCCACTGGGCTTCTTAGAATATGATATGTATATGATTTTAAGTGCTCGTCACTTCACTCGGAATTTATTTATAATTGTTACTTACTGAGTTGGCGTACTCACGTTAGTCCCTGCACCTTGTGTGTAGATTCAGGTGCCAGAGCATCCGAGTATACTTGGCCCCGGTATTCCTCGTACTCCTATCTCGGGGCATTGCAATCTGTCTTTGAGCTTGATTCTGGTCCACTGGTCTCGAACTCAACCTCACCCGAACTCGGGCCTATGACGGACCCTAGAGCCTATAAATCGGAGGCATATGATTTTGACCGTATACAGTCTTCTTTAACCGTCTTTTCTTTTACCCTCTATTTTTCGTATCGCTCGAGCTGGAATCTCCCCGGGTTCAGCCATGCTCGGTTCCCGACGTATCATTCGTCCGCTCCTGGTTCCGATCTACAGGCACTCCTCAGTCTTACTCGAGCTAGTAATGAGTAATATTGTTCATTGCTTCTCAACGGGAAATCGGGAGTAACTCTATCCCGATTTACCTGTACACATGCATGTTTCTCAATTTCTTAAGATTGCATTTTTAAATTTGTCTTAATATTTTCGATAGTTTTAATTAATTATTACATATATACTTTCGAGTTTTAAGTGTGTCAAACATTTGTTAATTTCTATATCCAAACAAGTTCGTAGAGAGGGGAGTTGGCGTCTTCCACCTCCCCGAAATTTCATATTTGGTAGTTAATTTTATTATCAAATTGGGTAAATGTGATTAACTTTATGAGAACCGTTTGAATGCATTTTGTCAAATTCTTTGAATTATAATTGGATTAGCATAAGAAGAATACTACCTAATGGTTAAATTCTTTTCCCAATGAAAAAATCTATTTAAACAAGTACATAATCCCCAAAATAAATTAGAATTGGAAACTCTGAAGAGAGTAGCCTACTAGTGTGATTTTGAAGAGGTAGCTAGAAAAAATCGATTAACAAAAAATACACTAATTACCATAAAAAAGGTTGTCGCATGTTTAATTCAAAATTAAAAGTACACATGAACCACTATAAAATTGTTCTAAAAATATATATTTGCCAAATGCGTGAAAATAAATGGTTATTGTAATAGCTTGCTCAACTAGTGTTAAATACTGCGATTACCATAACACATAAATGAATTTTTTTGGTTGATAATTAGTACAGAACTATCATCTTTTTATATCGTTGCATTTTAAAAGCCCGTCATGTTTTGATTCGATCGATAAGCAATCAAAATTACTAGCCAAGAGAAGACATATAAATACGATAAAGACACTGAATAAATGGTTTCTTAGGTTGATTCATTTTATTTAAATTTCCATAAGTCTTCTGTGATGACCCAAACGGTCATCTTATGTTTTAGAACTCGATTCCATGTTCCGAGTCCTTCAAAACCTCATTTTATTTTTTTCCGATTTGCGTGTGCAGTACGGGCTTATTTCCGGAAAAGCTTTTATGTCGAAAGTTGATCAAAATAATAATTTTTGCCTTTAAAAGTTAATTTAGTTGACTTTGGTCAACGTTTTGAGTAAACGGACCCGGACTCGTATTATGCCAGTCCCGGTGGGTCCGTATCGAAATATGGGACTTGGGCGTATGCCCGGAATCGAATTCTGAATTCCGTAGCTCGAGAAATAAATTTTAAATGAAAATTTAAAGACTGAAATTAAATGATTTTAATAATTTTTTTTAATGNGAGACGGAAACCGCGTGGACAGTGAGCTTACTTTTAAGTTCGAGTCTACTAAGGCTATTTATTCACTCACTACTTCACTACGTGGGCGTAGTTGGTGCTTACCAAAGAGTGGTACTTACCACACAGACTATTAGGTAAGGTAAGTAATCCTCCCTCCTATTACTTTAAGTTTAATTACATAGAACTATTAGTTAGTAATTAAACAACTTAAAAGTTAAAGTAAAAATCGTAAGGGTTAGAGCTACGACGTTAGGTTTTAAGTAAAACTAAGTATTAAGCATAGTTAAATTGACTATAGTAATAGAACTAAGAATGATATTATTATTGACTTCCGTTAGGTTAGTAGAAGAAACTTAACTTTCCTTAACGAAAAATAGTACGGAACGTCCGGGCACGTGGGCCCCGGGGGTCGCAATTTTAGGAAAACTTGTGAAAGAGGTTGGGAAATTACTTAAATAGTTAGAATTCGACCTTTTAAGCTTTTATTGACTAGTTCTTACCTATTTTAACTAGTTTGTGATCGTTCGGCTTCGAATTAAGAGCTTGGGTTTGTTCTCGATATTGGGAGCGCGCTTTGGAGCGAGGTGAGTCTCCTTTCTAACCTTGTAAGAGGGAATTGTCCCAATAGGTGTAATAACTAAATAATTGTTGCTAAATGCGGGGGCTACGTACGTACTAGGTGACGAGAGTCCGTGCGTAGCTACTATGATATTAATTGTATGGGTAGTTGAGGACCCACATTATGCCTAATTTGGAAGTATCTCTTATTTAAATTGCCACTATGATTATTCATGATATGCTACAGACTTAAAGGAAATATGAAGTGAACGTATGAACTTGTTAAGCCTTGGTAAGAGCTTCCTGGTATGTGTATGAACCTTCGGGTGCATTCTTGATGTTTTCTTGATATTTATGGAGCCGATCACCTCGGTGAGAATAGATGCATCTATGGTTCGTGTCGTTCGACCCTCGACAGTGCACATTTTTAATTCTGTTGGAGCGGGTCGTCGACCTCGGTGTGATTGCATATATATATATATATGTGTGTGTGTGTGTGTGTGTGTGTGTGCTGATATTTGAACATGACATGCCTACTTGCTTAGAAATTGAAAATGTAAAATGGAAACTGAAGTAAGGACAAGAATATGATTACTGCTCTTTGTTATAACTTGATGAATATTGGTGACTTTCATGCTTAGAATAGCACAATTATATTATATTATCTTGACCCTAGTGAGTATCAAGTCGACCTCTCGTCTCTACTTCTTCGAGATTAGGCGGGATACTCAGTGGGTACATATTGTTTACTCATGCTACGCTTCTGTACTTAAATGTACAGGGTCTGAGGCAGGTGGATCCGGTTATTTCTCTGGTGCGCATTCGTGAGCAGACTTGGGACTTCTACGGTGAGCTGCTTTCCTTCCATGTCGATCCGCAGCCGAAGAAGTCTTTCTTTTGTATTGTTATTTTCTGTCTATTCTGATCCAGACAGTAGGGTAGTGTGGTCTTCTTTTGGGTTGTATATTCTACTAGTTGCCCGTAGCTTGTGACACCAGGTTCTGGCACACACTTTGGGAGACGATTATTTTGGGATTGTGTAACTATTTTTATTATAGTATTTATCTCTCCTGATTTAAATTCCAAGTTGAGAGTTCATTCCACTTATTCTAATTAAAAGCAATATGATTATTTTAGTAATATTTCCGAAACGGGTTGCCTGACAAGGGTGTCAGGCGCCCTCATGACCTATTGTGAAAATGGATCGTGACAGCGCGGCCGCATATGCGGAGAATTGGGGAGCTGAGGAATACCGCAGGTGCGCACAAGGACCGCACCTGCAAGGCCGCAGGAGCGAGAGGCTGACCACAGACAGCGGGATTTCCATGGTTAAGTGAAAACCGCAACTACGATGGTTTTTTCGCAGGTGCGCCATCGCAAAAGCGACTGTGGGACCGCAGATGCGGAAATCACTGGGCAGAAGGTATAAAAAGGTCTTCTTCGCGAATTTTGCTTAATTTCTCCATTTTTGAAGACGGGTGTTGAGCTTGGGCAATGATTTCTCAAGAGGGATCAAAGATTATCTATTGGGTAAGCTACTTAAGCTTTATTTTTGTGTTTATGACCATTTTTCCATTGTTAATTCATGATATTAGTGGAAATTAGGGAAGAAATTTGGGAGATTAGGGCTAGAAATTGGACAGTTTAAATTGGGGATTTGAGGGGCCATTTGAGGTCCGATTTTGATGATCTTGGTATGTGTAAACTCGTGGGAGGATAAGGATTCTAGTGCTATGATTTTTATCGGATTCCGAGACGTGGGCCCGGGGGTCGGGTTGGGCCAATTTCGAAAATTTTGATCTAATTTGATAATTTTCGCGTGAGCTTTGTTCCTTTGGCATGTATTGATGTTATGATTCTGATTTTTGATAGATTCGGGGCGATTTGAAGCCGAGTTGAGAGGCAAGGGCATTGCGGAGTAGATTTTTGTCCGGTTCGAGGTAAGTAACTTTTGTAAATCTAGACCTGAGGGTATGACCCGGAATTTCGTACTATTTTGATTAATGAGGTGACACACATGCTAGGTGATGGGCGTGTGGGCATGCACCCGTAGGGATTGTGACTTGGTCCGTTCCGAGGCAACTGTAGAGTTGCATATTTTGATAAACTCTATGTGGTATTTATGTGTTTTAGAAAAGATTTTGTTAACTTGGGCTAAATGCCATGTTTGGGGCCTTGTGCCGTAATGTTTGGACCCTTAGGGGTATTTTACTATTATCCTCACACTGTGTTGATAGAAAACTTTATCCTCGGACATGGTTTATACCTGTTTATTGTTAAATCTTGTTCATCACTCTATTTTTAATATTTATGAACGTGTTTTGGGCTGAGTCCCCTGAGTTTACACTAAGATACCCGAGTGGCTTGTGAAGCTGATGAGTGAGTAAGGTCGAGGGCCGGATAGTGAGGATAGATATGGATTGGGTTGCACGCCGCAGGGTTATTTATATATACATATATGGATCGGGTTGTACGCCGCAGCAATATGTTGGATCGGGCTGCACGTCGCAGCGATATAGCGCTTGGGCTATAGGAGCCCGTCTGGAGTCTATACACCCTAGTGAGCGCAGTCGACTATATTTATGGATCGGACTGCACGCCGCAACGGTTATTATGAGATACTTAAAGAGCGCGAGTGCTTAGTGTGAATGTTGATTGGTGGTAATTAAGTCATGAGTGGCTGAGATGCTTGCCCGAGGGGCTAGATATATATATTTGAGTGATACTTTGCCCGAGGGGCTAGTTTTAATGAAAATTACCTTTTTCACTCTTCTTTGTACTGAGCCTCTATTGAAAATGTTGATCAAATGTTTTTAACAACTTTCATCGAAACTGGAGTTTTTGCTAGATGTTCAGAATTTGATTACTGATTGATCTTACTATTTCCACTGGGGTTCTTAGGGTATGATATGTATATGATTTTAAATGCTCGTCACTTCACTCAGAATTTATTTATAATTGTTACTTACTGAGTTGGCGTACTCACGTTAGTCCCTGCACCTTGTGTGCAGATTCAGGTGCCAGAGCATCCGAGTATACTTGGCCCCGGTATTCCTCGTACTCCTATCTCGGGGCATTGCAATCTGTCTTTGAGCTTGATTTTGGTCCACTGGTCTTGAACTCGACCTCACCCGAACTCGGGCCTATGACGGACCCTAGAGCCTATAAATCGGAGGTGTATGATTTTGACCGTATACAGTCTTCTTTAACCGTCTTTTCTTTTACCCTCTATTTTTCGTATCGCTCGAGCTGGAATCTCCCCGGGTTCAGCCATGCTCGGTTCTCGACGTATCATTCGTCCGCTCCTGGTTCCGATCTGCAGGCACTCCTCGGTCTTACTCGAGCTAGTAACGAGTAACATTGTTCATTGCTTCTCAACGGGAAATCGGGAGTAACTCTATCCCGATTTACCTGTACACATGCATGTTTCTCAATTTCTTAAGATTGCATTTTTTAAAACTTTGTCTTTAAACTATTTTTCNGAGTGAAATGTGACACTTAGTCTCTAATTTAGGAGTCTAAGTAGGAAAAAATCAACCGGACGTTGACTAATGAGTAGAAGGTCTCGGATATGAATTCTCATGGTTTGGATAACTTCGTTAGGTGATTTTGGGCCTAGAAGCGTGTTCGGAATTTAATTTGGAGGTCCGTGGTAGATTTAGGCTTGAATTGGCAAAATTGGAAATTTGGAGCTTTCTGGTCGGCAGCGGAAATTTTGATATCGTGGTCGGAATGGAATTTCGGAAATTGGAGTAGGTACGTTGTATCATTTGTGACGTGTGTGCAAAATTTTAGGTCATTCGGATGAGGTTTGATAGGTTTTTACATCGTTTGCGGAATTCGGAAGTTTTTGATATCCTTAGGCTTGAATCCGAGGGCGTTTTGATGTTTTGATGTTGTTTTGAGTGTTCCAAAGGTTGGTATAAGTTTGAATGATGATATGTGACTTGTTGGTTTTTTGGTTGGGGCCCCGGGATGAATTCGGAAGGTTGTCGGAAAGATTGGACTTGAATTTGAGCAGCTGAAGCTGCTGTTCCTGTCATAACCGCACCTGCGGATAGGGAACTGCAGGTGCGAGTGTAACGACCCGACCAGTCGTTTTGCCTTTTAGAATCTCGTTCCCCTAAATAAAGCCTCCCGTATTTGCTTTAACTAATTTACGACTTGCGGGGGCGATTGGTTCGGGGATTGGAAGGGTTTTGAGTAAAAATATGCCCATTTGCTTCTTTAAGATTTCTTAAAAAGACCAAGTTTGACTTCGGTCAACATTTTGGGAAAACGGGCCCGGATTCGTGATTGGACAATTTCTGAGGGTCCGTGGGAAAATATGGGACCTGGGCGTGTGTCCGGAATCGAATTCCGAGGTCCCTAGCCCGAGTAATGAATTTTTATCTAGAATTGTTTAATTGAAGCTTTAAGGAATCAAAGAAAACTAAGTAATCATTGATTCCCTAGGTATCGGGCTCGTATTTTGGTTCCGAAGCTTGGTACAGGTCCGTAATGTCGTTTAAGACTTGCCCGTAAAATTTGGTGTCAATCCGGGTGGTTTAAGGGCGTTTTGACCCGTTAGAGGAGAGTTAAGAACTTGAAGATTCAATAGTTCGATTCATTTGGTTTTAGGGGGTGATTCCAAGATTTAGCGTTATTTTGGGAGTTCCGAGGGTTCGAGTAGGTCCGCCTCATGATTTCAGACTTGCCGGTATGTTCGGACGGGGCTCGGGAGCCCCGAGCGTCAAACGATCGAGGCTCGAGTGAAGTTAAAAATTTAAGAAGAGGCTAAACTGCTGCTTCTGTCATAACCACATCTGCGGTTCTAGGGCCGCAGAAGCAGTACCGCAGATGCGGTCAGGCCTTCGCAGAAGCGGCCAAGGGCAGGCCCAGGGAAAATCGCAGAAGCGGTCATGAAACCGCAGAAGCGGTTCCGCTTTAGCGGAAATTCGACCGCAGAAGTGGTCCAGCCAAATTGGGCCAGAACCGCAGAAGCGGCCCAAAATCGCAGAAGCGGTTTCCGCAGAAGCGCCCTTCAGACCGCAGAAGCAGTCCAGTCGCCTAAAGCCCAGAGCCGCAGATGCGGTCCCCAAACCGCAGAAGCGAAAACCGCTGGACAGTGAGCTCTTTTAATTCGAGCTCAAGGTCATTCTTTTCACTCACTACTTCACACTTGGGCGATTTGGGTGCTTCCAAAGAGTGGATTTCCACACAACATTGTAAGGTAAGTAATCTCCCTCCATTCTTAGTTTAATTACATGAACATTAGTTAGATTAAACACTAAAATTAAGTAAAAAATCAAGGGTTAGAGCTAGACCTAGGGTTTTAGTAAAACTAAGATTTAAGCATGTAAAATTGCTATATAATGAACTAGAAATGATATATTATTGATCCTTAGGTTGTAGAGAACAATTTCCTTCGAAAAATATCGGAATCCGGGCACGTGGGCCCGGGGTCGCAATTTAGGAAACTTGTGAAAGAGGTTGGGAAATTACTTAAATAGTTAGAATTCGACCTTTTAAGCCTTTATTGACTAGTTCTTACCTATTTTAACTAGTTTGTGATCGTTCGGCTTCGAATTAAGAGCTTGGGTTTGTTCTCGATATTGGGAGCGCGCTTTGGAGCGAGGTGAGTCTCCTTTCTAACCTTGTAAGAGGGAATTGTCTCCATAGGTGTAATAACTGAATAATTGTTGCTAATTGCGGGGGCTACGTACGTACTAGGTGACGGGAGTCCGTGCGTAGCTACTATGATATTAATTGTATGGGTAGTTTAGGACCCACATCATGCCTAATTTGGAAGTATCTCTTATTTAAATTGCCACTATGATTATTCATGATATGCTACAGACTTAAAGGAAATATGAAGTGAACGTATGAACTTATTAAGCCTTGGTAAGAGCTTCCTGGTATGTGTATGAACCTTCGGGTGCATTCTTGATGTTTTCTTGATATTTATGGAGCCGATCACCTCGGTGAGAATAGATGCATCTATGGTTCGTGTCGTTCGACTCTCGACAGTGCACATTTTTAATTCTGTTGGAGCGGGCCGTCGACCTCGGTGTGATTGCATATGATATATATATATATATATATATATATGCTGATAAACATGACATGCCTACTTGCTTAGAAATTGAAAATGTAAAATGGAAACTGAAGTAAGGACAAGAATATGATTATTGCTCTTTGTTATAACTTGTTGAATATTGGTGACTTTCATGCTTAGAATAGCACAATTATATTATATTATCTTGACACTAGTGAGTATCAAGTCGACATCTCGTCTCTACTTCTTCGAGATTAGGCGGGATACTCACTGGGTACATATTGTTTATGTACTCATGCTACGCTTCTGTACTTAAATGTACAGGGTCTGAGGCAGGTGGATCCGGTTATTTCTCTGGTGCGCATTCGTGAGCAGACTTGGGACTTCTACGGTGAGCTGCTTTCCTTCCATGTCGATCCGTAGCCAAAGAAGTCTTTCTTTTGTATTGTTATTTTCTGTCTATTCTGATCCAGACAGTAGGGTAGTGTGGTCTTCTTTTGGATTGTATATTCTACTAGTTGCCCATAGCTTGTGACACCAGGTTCTGGCACACACTTTGGGAGACGATTATTTTGGGATTGTGTAACTATTCTTATTATAGTATTTATCTCTCCTGATTTAAATTCGAAGTTGAGAGTTCATTCCACTTATTCTAATTAAAAGCAATATGATTATTTTAGTAATATTTCCGAAATGGCTTGCCTGACAAGGGTGTTAGGCGCCCTCATGACCTATTGTGAAAATGGGTCGTGACAGCGCGTCCGCTGGTGCGTGAGCAAGGCCGCATATGCGGAGAATTGGGGAGCTGAGGAATACCGCAGGTGCACACAAGGACCGCACCTGCGAGGCCGCAGGAGCGAGAGGCTGACCGCAGACAGCGGGATTTCCATGGTTAAGTGAAAACCACAACTACGATGGTTTTTTCGCAGGTGCGCCATCGCAAAAGCGACTGTGGGACCGCAGATGCGGAAATCACTGGGCAGAAGGTATAAAAAGGTCTTCTTCGCGAATTTTGCTTAATTTCTCCATTTTTGAAGACGGGTGTTGAGCTTGGGCAATGATTTCTCAAGAGGGATCAAAGATTATCTATTGGGTAAGCTACTTAAGCTTTATTTTTGTGTTTATGACCATTTTTCCATTGTTAATTCATGATATTAGTGGAAATTAGGGAAGAAATTTGGGAGATTAGGGCTAGAAATTGGACAGTTTAAATTGGGGATTTGAGGGGCCATTTGAGGTCCGATTTTGATGATCTTGGTATGTGTAAACTCGTGGGAGGATAAGGATTCTAGTGCTGTGATTTTTATCGGATTCCGAGATGTGGGCCCGGGGGTCGGGTTGGGCCAATTTCGAAAATTTTGATCTAATTTGATAATTTTCGCGTAAGCTTTGTTCCTTTGGCATGTATTGATGTTATGATTCTGATTTTTGATAGATTCGGGGCGATTTGAAGCCGAGTTGAGAGGCAAGGGCATTGCGGAGTAGATTTTTGTCCGGTTCGAGGTAAGTAACTTTTGTAAATCTAGACCTGAAGGTATGACCCGGAATTTCGTACTATTTCGATTAATGAGGTGACACACATGCTAGGTGATGGGCGTGTGGGCGTGCACCCGTAGGGATTGTGACTTGGTCCGTTCCGAGGCAACTGTAGAGTTGCATATTTTGATAAACTCTATGTGGTATTTATGTGTTTTAGAAAAGATTTTGTTAACTTGGGCTAAATGCCATGTTTGGGGCCTTGTGCCGTAATGTTTGGACCCTTAGGGGTATTTTACTATTATCCTCACACTGTGTTGATAGAAAACTTTATCCTCGAACATGGTTTATACCTGTTTATTGTTAAATCTTGTTCATCACTCTATTTTTAATATTTATGAACGTGTTTTGGGCTGAGTCCCCTGAGTTTACACTAAGATACCCGAGTGGCTTGTGAAGCTGATGAGTGAGTAAGGTCGAGGGCCGGATAGTGAGGATAGCTATAGATTGGGCTGCACGCCGCAGGGTTATTTATATATACATATATGGATCGGGTTATACGCCGCAGCAATATGTTGGATCGGGCTGCACGTCGCAGCGATATAGCGCTTGGGCGGTAGGAGCCCCTCTGGAGTCTGTACACCCTAGTGAGCGCAGTCGACTATATTTATGGATCGGACTGCACGCCGCAACGGTTATTATGAGATACTTAAAGAGCGTGAGTGCTTAGTGTGAATGTTGATTTGTGGTAATTAAGTCATGAGTGGCTGAGATGCTTGCCCGAGGGGCTAGATATATATATTTGAGTGATACTTTGCCCGAGGAGCTAGTTTTAATGAAAATTACCTTTTTCACTCTTCTTTGTACTGAGCCTCTATTGAAAATGTTGATCAAATGTTTTTAACAACTTTCATCGAAACTGGAGTTTTTGCTAGATGTTCAGAATTTGATTACTGATTGATCTTACTATTTCCACTGGGGTTCTTAGGGTATGATATGTATATGATTTTAAATGCTCGTCACTTCACTCAGAATTTATTTATAATTGTTACTTACTGAGTTGGCGTACTCACGTTAGTCCCTGCACCTTGTGTGCATATTCAGGTGCCAGAGCATCCGAGTATACTTGGCCCCGGTATTCCTCGTACTCCTATCTCGGGGCATTGCAATCTGTCTTTGAGCTTGATTCTGGTCCACTGGTCTTGAACTCGACCTCACCCGAACTCGGGCCTATGACGGACCCTAGAGCCTATAAATCGGAGGCGTATGATTTTGACCGTATACAGTCTTCTTTAACCGTCTTTTCTTTTACCCTCTATTTTTCGTATCGCTCGAGCTGGAATCTCCCCGGGTTCAGCCATGCTCGGTTCTCGACGTATCATTCGTCCGCTCCTGGTTCCGATCTGCAGGCACTCCTCGGTCTTACTCGAGCTAGTAACGAGTAACATTGTTCATTGCTTCTCAACGGGAAATCGGGAGTAACTCTATCCCGATTTACCTGTACACATGCATGTTTCTCAATTTCTTAAGATTGCATTTTTAAATTTGTCTTAATATTTTCGATAGTTTTAATTAATTATTACCTATATACTTTCGAGTTTTAAGTGTGTCAAACATTTGTTAATTTCTATATCCGAAAAAGTTCGTAGAAAGGGGAGTTGGCGTCTTCCACCTCCCCGAAATTTCATATTTGGTAGTTAATTTTATTATCAAATTGGGTAAATCTGATTAACTTTATGAGAACCGTTTGAATGCATTTTGTCAAAATCTTTGAATTGTAATTGGATTAGCATAAGAAGAATACTACCTAATGGTTAAATTCTTTTCCCAATGAAAAAATCTATTTAAACAAGTACATAATCCCCAAAATAAATTAGAATTGGAAACTCTGAAGAGAGTAGCCTATTAGTGTGATTTTGAAGAGGTAAAGACTATGTAAATCTAGTACTATGTTTGCTAATCGTAGTATCAGTAGTAGGAATGCTAGTAGTAGTACTAGTAATGTAATTACTAATGTAGTTAATCGTAGTTGTAATCTGGTGCAAGTTTTGCATCCCACAAACTCTTATGTACAAGTTTAAGTATCTATAATATGCTTATTTTTTCAACCAAAAAAAAAAAGCTAGAAAAAATCGATTAACAAAAAATACACTAATTACCATAAAAAAGGTTGTCGCATGTTTAATTCAAAATTAAAAGTACACATGAACCACTATAAAATTGTTCTAAAAATATATAATTGCCAAATGCGTGAAAATAAATGGTTATTGTAATAGCTTGCTCAACTAGTGTTAAATACTGCGATTACCATAACACATAAAATGAATTTTTTTGGTTGATATTAGTACAGAACAATCATCTTTTTATATCGTTGCATTTTAAAAGCCCATCATGTTTTGATTCGATCGATAAGCAATCAAAATTACTAGCCAAGAGAAGACATATAAATACGATAAAGACACTGAATAAATGGTTTCTTAGGTTGATTCATTTTATTTAAATTTTCATAAGTTTTCTGTGATGACCCAAACGGTCATCTTATGTTTTAGAACTCGATTCCATGTTCCGAGTCCTTCAAAACCTCATTTTATTCTTTTTCGATTTGTGTGTGCAGTCCGGGCGTATTTCCGAAAAAGCTTTTATGTCGAAAGTTGATCAAAATAATAATTTTTGCCTTTAAAAGTTAATTTAGTTGACTTTGGTCAACGTTTTGAGTAAACGGACCCGGACTCGTATTTTGGCAGTCCCGGTGGGTCCGTATCGAAATATGGGACTTGGGCGTATGCCCGGAATCGAATTCTGAAGTCCGTAGCTCGAGAAATAAATTTTAAATGAAAATTGAAAGACTGAAATTAAATGATTTTAATAATTTTTTTTAATGTTTAATCTTGTTGGTATCGGCCCTGTATTTTGGTTCCGGGGCCCAGTACACCAAAATAATATTTATACCTTATATGTAAAATTTGGTGAGAAACGGAACTGATTTGATGTGATTCAGACGTCCAGTTGTGAAAATAGGAATTTTAAAGTGTTCTTAAGAATGTCATGAGATTTGATGCTAAATTCGTAGTTTTAGGTGTTATTTTGGCAATTTGATCGCACGAGCAAGTCCGTTTGATGTTTTAAGACTTGTGTGCATGTTTGGTTTGGAGCCCCGAGGGCTCATGTGAGTTTCGGGTAGGCTGTGGGATGTTTTAGACTTGGAAAATCTGGTGTTTTTGGCTTCAGCTATCATCTTGTATTTTCTCCTTCGCGTTCGCGAAAGGACTCTCGCAAACGCGAAGAGCAAGCTTGTCTGAGGAAGATTTTCTTCTACGCGAACGCGAAGGACTGATCGCGAACGCGGAGCGTTGGGGACATTATCCTTCGCGAACACGAAGCATTGGTACCTGGGGGAGGGGAAGTATATTCTTCGTGAACGCGACAAGTGGCTCGCAAACGCGTAGGCTGGTGGTACTAAGCCTTTGCGTTCTATTTAGTTTAAAAAATTTTACATCAAAAATTCTATTTAAAAAATATTTATTAACTCTAAGATATTTAAATAATTTTAGAGTTTTCCTTGTTATTAATAAGAAGTTATTATATGTATGTAAAGAGAACAGTCAAAGATTGAAAGGAAAGATGATGTTTAATTTGAAACAAAGATTGTCTTACGTTGCAAAGTCCAAGTACAGATTAAAATAATTAGTTGGAAAATGCTCCAAATAGGAGTCGATCGCAGCTTTCTTCGCAAATGTTGAACCCGTTCGACCATGTCCACTGTGAGTTGTTTCTGTTAAAGCGGGTTCAAACTTTATTTTATACTGTAATTTTTCTCTTTTAAATATAATTTATTAATATACACAGTATAATTTTTTGATGAAGCGGGTTCAACTGAACCCCCTTGACACCAACTGGGTTCGCCCCTGCTGCATATATCTTACTATCATGGTCATGTGGTACCATATAAAATAAATACATACATTATTATTTCGTTAAAACATCCGTGTAAATATTATATATATATATATATTTTCTCAACTTCTAATTTTCCTAATCTCATATAAAAAGTACAAAAGGATAACCTCTCTTTTCTTGTAGAAAAAATAATTCATATCTTACGGGGTGTAACATCCTTCCCCCCTCTAGAAACATTCGTCCTCGAATGTTAACTCTTAGAGATTTGCAAAAATTTTACTAGGGTCTCCTCTGTAAATTATACTTAATACCCAAACTATATCTGAAGTCTCAACTATTCACAACCTTTTGTACTTGAGTATCTCGTATCTTCTTTACCTTTACCTTACTTACCTTTTAACCTCGCATCGTATCTTCTGTCACTTTCATAACATCCCTTCCACATAAGTACAAATTACATCTACGACTTAAAGTTATATTGTGATAGCACCTTTAGTGCATACAAAATCTGGCGAAGGCCTCATACTGACTTCTTACGACTCAGCTCTATGGCATAATCTGGAAACAAAAGAAGGGAAACATTTCCTAAATGCCCTATAGCCTCTCAATTATAAATGTGGCACGCAACACACCCATAGGTGAGACTCTACTAGTCACGGCTTTGTAAACTCCCTAGGACACGACCCGCTCTAATACCACTTTGTCATGCCAGAACCCGGGGAGGCGTGGCTGGCACCCGGTGCCGTGCTGGCCCGAGCAAACCACTTTGTAACTCATGATCATTTGACCAAAACTAGAACATACATAGTTCGAGTTAGTTGGACTTATTCCTTTTATAACTATCGTGGGCCAACATGGCCATAACTCGTAATGCATAACTATAAGTGGGCAACATTGTATCAATAAACTATCGTTCTTAAAACATGAATACATAAGGGCCGGCAAGGCCTCTGACATACTGTACAAAATGAATATTTGTCTACAAAGCCTCTAAGATTAAAATGGGACAGGGTACCAGCCTACCCATAAGTCTATAGCAAAATTCTGACACGATGACTCATAGACTCGGCTGCACTCCGAATGAGGTGGAGAGAAGAGATGATCCCGGTTATTTCTCTGGTGGCGCATTCGTGAGCAGACTTGGGACTTCTACGGTGACTGCTTTCCTTCCATGTCGATCCGTAGCCAAGAAGTCTTTTCTTTTGTATTGTTATTTTCTGTCTATTCTGATCCAGACAGTAGGGTAGTGTGGTCTTCTTTGGGATTGTATATTCTACCTAAGTTGCCCTAGCTTGTGACACCAGGTTCCTGGCACACACTTTGGGAGACGATTCATTTTGGGATTTGTGTAACTATTTTATTATAGTATTTACTCTCCCTGATTTAAATTCCGAAGTTGAGAGTTCATTCACTTATTCGTAATTAAAAGCAATATGATTACTTTTAGTAATATTTCCGAAACTGGCTTGCCTACAAGGGTGTCATAGGCGGCCCTATGACTATTGTGAAAATGGGTTCGTGAACAGCAGCGTCGCGCTGAGCAAGCGCATATGGGAGATATTGGGGAGCTGAGGAATACCGCAGGTGCCACAAGGAGCGCACCGCTGCAAGAGCCGCAGAGAGCGAGAGGCTGACACAGACAGCGGGAATTTCCATGGTTAAGTGAAAACCCAACTACGATGGTTTTTTTGCAGGTGCGCCATCGGCAAAAGCGATCTGTGGTGACCCAGATGGCGGAAGATCACTGGGCAGAAGGTATAAAAAGGTCTCTCTCGCGAAATTTTGCTTAATTTCTCCTTTTTGAAGACGGAGTGTTGAGCTTGGGCAATGATTTCTCAAGAGGGATCAAAGATTATCTATTGGGTAAGCTACTTAAGCTTTTTTTTTGTGTTTATGACATTTTTTCCAATTGTTAAATTCATGATATTAGTGAAATTAGGGCAAGAAATTTGGGAAGATTAGGGCTAAGAAATTGGACAGTTAAATTGGGGATTTTGAGGGCCATTTGGGGTCCGATTTTTGATGATCTTGGTATGTGTAAACTCGTGGGAGATTAAGGATTCTAGTGCTATGATTTTTATCGGATTCCGAGACGTGGGCCCGGGGGTTCGGGTTGGGGCCAATTTCGAAAATTTTGATCTAAATTTGAATAATTTTCGCGTGAGCTTTGTTCCTTTGGCATGTATTGATGTTATGATTCTGATTTTTGATAGATTCGGGGCGAATTTGAAGCCGAGTTGAGAGGCAAGGGCATTGCGGAGTAAGATTTTTTGTCCGGTTCGAGGTAAGTAACTTTTGTAAATCTATGACCTGAGGGTATGACCCGGAATTTCGTACTATTTTGATTAATGAGGTGACACACATGCTAGGTGATGGGCGTGTGGCATGCACCCGTAGGGATTGTGACTTGGTCCGTTTCCGAGGCAACTGTAGAGTTGCATATTTTGATAAAACTCTATGTGGGTATTTATGTGTTTTAAGAAAAGATTTTGTTAACTTGGGCTAAAATGCCATGTTTGGGCCTTGTGCCGTAATGTTTGGACCCTTAGGGGGGGGTATTTTACTATTATCCTCACACTGTGTTGATAGAAAAGCTTTATCCTCGGACATGGTTTATACTGTTTATTGTTAAATCTTGTTCATCACTCTATTTTTAATAATTTAATGAACGTGTTTTTGGGCTGAGTCCCCTGAGTTTACACTAAGATACCCGAGTGGCTTGTGAAGCTGATGCAGTGAGTAAGGCCGAGGGCCGGATAGTGAGGATAGATATGGATTTGGGTTGCAACGCCGCAAGGGTTATTTATATATACATATATGGATCGGGTTGTACGCCGCAGCAATATGTTGGATCGGGCTGCACGTCGCAGCGATATAGCGCTTGGGCTATAGGAGCCCGTCTGGAGTCTATACACCCTAGTGAGCGCAGTCGACTGTATTTATGGATCGGACTGCACGCCGCAATGGTTATTATGAGATACTTAAAGAGCGCGAGTGCTTAGTGTGAATGTTGATTGGTGGTAATTAAGTCATGAGTGGCTGAGATGCTTGCCCGAGGGGCTAGATATATATATTTGAGTGATACTTTGGCCCGAGGAGGCTAGTTTTTAATGAAAATTACCTTTCTCACTCTTCTTTGTACTGAGCCTCTATTGAAAATGTTGTATCAAATATTTTTAACAACTTTCATCGAAATTGGAGTTTTTGCTAGATGTTCAGAATTTGATTACTGATTGATCTTACTATTTCCACTGGGGTTCTTAGGGTATGATATGTATATGATTTTAAATGCTCGTCACTTCACTCAGAATTATTTATAATTGTTACTTACTGAGTTGGCGTACTCACGTTAGTCCCTGCACCTTGTGTGCAGATCAGGTGCCCAGAGCATCCGAGTATACTTGGGCCCCGGTATTCCTCGTACTCCTATCTCGGGGCATTGCAATCACTGTCTTTGAGCTTGATTTTGGTCCAACTGGTCTTGAACTCGACCTCACCCCGAACTCGGGCCTATGACGGACCCTAGAGCCTATAAATCGGAGGTGTATGATTTTTGACCGTATACAGTCTTCTTAACCGTCTTTTCTTTTACCCTCTATTTTTCGTATCGCTCGAGCTGGAAATCTCCCCGGGTTCAGCCATGCTCGGTTCTCGACGTATCATTCGTCCGCTCCTGGTTCCGATCTGCAGGCACTCCTCGGTCTTACTCGAGCTAGTAACGAGTACATTGTTATTGCTTCTCACGGGAAATCGGGAGTAACTCTATCCCGATTTACCTGTACACATGCATGTTTTCAAATTTCTTAAGATTGGCATTTTTTAAATTTGTCTTAAATATTTTCGATAGTTTTAATTAATTATTACCTATATACTTTCGAGTTTTAAGTGTGTCAAACATTTGTTAATTTCTATATCCGAACAAGTTCGTAGAAAGGGAGTTGGCGTCTTCCACCTCCCGAAATTTCATATTTTGGTAGTTAATTTTATTATCAAATTGGGTAAATCCTGATTAACTTTATGAGAACCGTTTGAATGCATTTTGTCAAAATCTTTGAATTGTAATTGGATTAGCATAAGAAGAATACTACCTAATGGTTAAATTCTTTTCCCAATGAAAAAATCTATTTAAACAAGTACATAATCCCCAAATAAATTAGAATTGGAAACTCTGAAGAGAGTAGCCTATTAGTGTGATTTTGAAGAGGTAAAGACTATGTAATCTAGTAACTATGTTTGCTAATCGTAGTATCGGTAGTAGGAATGCTAGTAGTAATGTAATTACTAATGTAGTTAACCGTAGTTGTAATCTGGTGCAAGTTTTGCATCCCACAAACTCTTATGTACAAAGTTACAGTATCTATAATATGCTTATCTTTTCAACCAAAAAAAAAAAGCTAAGAAAATCGATTAACAAAAAATACACTAATTACCATAAAAAAGGGATTGTCGCATGTTTAAATTCAAAATTAAAAGTACACATGAACCACTATAAAATTGTTCCTAAAAATATATAATTGCCAAATGCGTGAAATAAAATGGTTATTGTATAGCTTGCTCAACTAGTGTTAAATACTGCGATTACCATAACACATAAAATGAATTTTTTTGGTTGATATTAGTACAGAACAATCATCTTTTTATATCGTTGCATTTTAAAAAGCCCATCATGTTTTGATTCGATCGATAAGCAATCAAAAAATTACTAGCCAAGAGAAGACATATAAATACGATAAAGACACTGAATAAATGGTTTCTTAGGTTGAATTCATTTTTATTTAAATTTCAATAAGTTTTCTGTGATGACCCAAACGGTTCATCTTATGTTTTAGAACTCGATTCCGTGTTCCGAGTCCTTCAAAACCTCAATTTTATTCTTTTTCGATTTGTGTGCGCAGTCCGCGGCGTATTTCCGGAAAAGCTTTTATGTCGAAAGTTGATCAAAAATAATAATTTTTGCCTTTAAAAGTTAATTTAGTTGACTTTGGTCAACGTTTTAAAGTAAACGGACCCGGACTCGTATTTTGGCAGTCCCGGTGGGTCCCGTATCGAAATATGGGACCTGGGCGTATGCCCGGAATCGAATTCTGAAGTCCGTAGCTCGAGAAATAAATTTTTAATGAAGAAATTGAAAGACTGAAAAATAAATGATTTTAATAAAATTTTTTTAATGTTTAATCTTGTTTGGTATCGGCCCTGTATTTTGGTTCCGAAGCCTAGTACAGGTCAAAATAATATTTATACCTTATATGTGAATTTGGTGAGAAACGGAACTGATTTGATGTGATTCAGACGTCCAGTTGTGAAAATAGGAATTTTAAAGTGTTCTTAGAAATTGTCATGAGATTTGAATGCTAAATTCGTAGTTCTAGGTGTTATTTTTGGCAATTTGATCGCACAAGCAAGTCCGTTTGATGTTTTAAGACTTGTGTGCATATTTGGTTTGGAGCCCCGAGGGCTCGGGTGAGTTTCCGGGTAGGCTGTGGGATGTTTTAGACTTGGAAAATCTGGTGTTTTTGGCTTCAGCTATCATCTGGTATTTTCTCCTTCGCGTTCGTTTGAAGGGACTCTCGCGAACGCGAAGAGCAAGCTTGTCTGAGGAAGATTTTCTTCTATGCGAACGCGAAGGACTGGTTGCGAATGCGGAGCATTGGGGGCATTTATCCTTCGCGAAATGCGAAGCATTGGTACCTGGGGGAGGGGAAGTATACTCTTCGTGAACGCGGCAAGTGGCTCGCGAACAGCGTAGGCTGGTGGTACTAAGCCTTTGCGAACGCGAATTGTATCTCGCAAACGCGTAGGCTAATAGAGCCGTAGCTTCGCGATCGCGACAGGCCCTTCGTGAACGCGAAAGAAGGCCTGTCCAATAATTTAAAACATACCAAAAGAGGACTTCTTCAAAAATTTCATTTCTCTCTCACTAGAACTGGCCTAGGGCGATTTTTCGAAGGGTGAATTCAACACTAAATCATATGTTTGTCCTTTTTAACCTCATTTCCTTCAATTTTTATCATCACCCATTAGATTCCTAGTCTTAAATCTTGTTCTTTCATGGTATAATTAGGGGGTTTTTGAAAGAATTGGGATTTTTTGCAAAGTTGTGAATTTAGACCTCGATTGGGGTCAAAATTTTGAACTAAATTACATATTCTGGGCTGAGGTGAAATGGTGTTTTGGTCCGAAACTTCGAAGTATTTTGAAACCAAGCCGGGCCTGGGGCCGATTTTTGACTTTGGGGAAAAATGGTTGGGAAACACTAAATTAGTAATTCTGAAATTGATTCTTTTAGCATATTCGATGTCATTAAAGTAATTATGGCTAGATACGAGTGGTTTGGGTGGAATCTAGAGAAAAAAACGGTAATTGAGACCAGTGAAAGTGAGCCTATGGATCGAGGTAAGTGTTGTGTCTAACTTTGACTCGAGGGATTAGGGATCCTTGACTTAATTACTTATGTGAAAAATCCATGTGAGTGGGCATATAGGTGAGGTAATGAGTACCTATGCACCGCCAATTTATCTGTTTTACCATGTTTTTTCCGTTCTTATTATGTTGTCTTCCCGCCTTAACCTGTTACTGCTTTAACTGGTATTTCCATGTTTAAATTACTACCTGTCAGAATATTGTTTTTTCGTTGTTAAAAGTACATTAAATATCCTGTAGCTTCATTGTCTCATATTATTGACTAAAAGCTGGATTACTTGGTGTTTTATGGTATATTTTTGTATTTGATTTCGCTGAGTAAGTATTATTGTGTGAAGTTCGTATTTTATGTACAAGCTTTTCCGTTTGCTTTGGTTTAGGTTTAAAAATATTGGGAGAGTTTTGAGTTAAACTATGAAATTTTGTTCTAACTGGCGTAGTTGGTGCTGATATGGTGGGATCGGATTGCACGCCGCAACAAGGAGGAATAAGGGTGATAATATTGAGGAGGAATAAGGAGGAATTTGGCTATTACGACGGTTGGATCGGGTTGTACGCCGCAACAGGAAAATAAGGGTAGATTGATATGGAGTAATAAGCGTGTATATTCTATTGATATTGGATATATGGTGGGATCAGGATGCGCGAACGCATCAGTTTTGTGTGTTTACGTATTATTCTGTAGTTTTACTATTCCACTTAAGGATTGGTTATAAGCTGGAATACTGATAAGACAACTGAGTTATGTGTTCTTCCTCTGCAAGATACTACTTATTTGTCATGTTCTTCTTTCTGCTTTTATTATACAGTGTATGCAGGTTAATATTGGTAATTGCCCTCCGCACCCGCCTCGTCACTACCTCATCGAGGTTAGGCTCAGGCACTTACCAATACATGGAGGTCCGGTTGTACTGGAATAAATCAACTCTGCACTTTCTGTGCAGATTTTGGAAGCAGGTAGTGGCTGATGAGGGATTGGCTTCAAAGGTTACACCGTTGGAGACCCAAGGTAGTCCTGCTGGCGTCACGTAAGGCCTTGGCCGTCCCCTTCTTACATCTCTATATTATTGTTTTCTTTATTTCCAAGACAGTTGCAATTTCTTTGAAGACTAATGTTTGTAGGAAATCATAGTATGTTGTAGATTGTGACCCGGAATTAATGGTAGCCATGGTAACAATATTGGTAATAATATATAGACAAAAAAGGTTATTTTACTTACTTCGCATTTATTTTACTCTTGTTTAGCTTGTTAATTTTTAAATCAATGAAAACAATAAAGGAAATGGTTAATAAAACTCTAACGTTGGCTTGCCTAACGTGTGGTGATGTTAAGGACGCCATCAACGGTCTCGATGGTGGGAAATACTGAGATCGTGACATTTTCATGCCAATTGTATTCGCAGAAAGTGCCTATAAATTGAGTTACATATATAGTAATTTTCACACGGTTTTTAGAAGCCCGTTTGGACATGAATTTAATTTTCCTTTTTTTCCGCAAAAATATTAAATTTCACGTTTTCTTGAAATCAGTGTTTGTTTTATAAAAATTTTTTCAAATTTTCACTTGAAGATGCATTTTGGAAATTTTCGAAAATTTAAGAAAACTCCAAAAAGCTGTTTTTTCAAAATTTTCAAACTCAAATCACTCACACAAACTTCAAAAAACAAACCCAAACT